>NC_085846.1:3827120-3927120 GCF_035594765.1 Anolis carolinensis | reverse complement strand
TCCTTTTGCCCCTCGGCCGCTTAAGCGGCCGAGGGGCAAAAGGAAAGGGCCTGAGGCTGTGAGGAATGGTGGGAGTTGCAGTCCAAAACACCTAGATGCAAAGCCCAACTTGGCCCATACCTGGTGTAGATCCACCCTAGTGACTTTCCCATCCTATATCCCATCACTTACTCTTGCTACGAAGGCCCATCAGTCCTGTCCAAACTGTCTGGTTGAAGCTTTTGATGGCTTCCATGGTTCCCCATTTCTCTGAACTGAGCTGGACCCCTGGAAAGAGAGAAAGAAAGAAAGAAAGAAAGAGTGCTGGGCTTCCAAGGGCTCAAACTGCCCTGGCTATGGAATTCTGGGAGTTGTCGTTTGCCCAGGGCACAAGGACCCTCGGGCAGAGAAGGTGGAAAACCTTGCGAAACGACAACTCCCAGTATTGCAGAGCCATGGCAGTTCAAATGGAGTCAAACTACATCAATTCAGAAAGATGACAGATAGAGATAGGGATACATAAGATAGAGATGCTAGAGATGATAGACAGATTATAGATAGAGAGATAGATAGAGATGATAGATAGGTGATAGATAGAGGTGATAAATATAGATGATAGATAGATAAATAGATAGAGATATATAGATAGATTATAACGAGAAAGATGACAGCTAGAGATAGGGATACATAGATAGAGATGATAGATGATAGATAGATGATAGATATAATAGATAATGATAGATAGATGATAGGTATATAGATAGATGATAAATATAGATGATAGATAAATATATAGATAGAGATATATAGATAGATTATAATGAGAGAGAAAGATGACAGCTAGAGATAGAGATACATAGAGATGAAAGATTATAGATAGATAGATAGATAGATAGATAGAGATGATAAATAATGATAGATATGTGATATATAGATAGAGATGATAAAGATAGATAGATAGATAGATAGATAGATAGATAGATAGATAGATAGATAGATAGAGATATATAGATAGATTATAATGAGAGAGAAAGATGACAGCTAGAGATAGAGATACATAGAGATGAAAAATTATAGATAGATAGATAGATAGATAGATAGAATAGATAATGATAGATAGATGATAGGTATATAGATAGAGATGATAAATAGATAGAGATGATAGATAGATAGATAGATAGATAGATAGATAGATAGATAGATAGATAGATATAGATAGATTATAATGAGAGAGAATCTATCTATATATCTCTATATATCTATCTATCATCTATATTTATCATCTCTATCTATATATCTATCATCTCTATCTATCTCTCTTTATATATCTATTTATAATCTATCTATCTATCTATCTATCTATCTATCATCTCTATCTATTTATCATCTCTATCTATATACCTATCATCTATCTATCATTATCTATTCTATCTATCTATCTATCTATCTATCTATCTATCTATCTATCTATCTATCACATATCTATCATTATTTATCATCTCTATCTATCTATCTATCTATCATCTATCTATCATCTATCATCTCTATCTATGTATCCTTATCTCTAGCTGTCATCTTTCTCGTTATAATCTATCTATATATCTGTATCTATTTATCTATCTATCATCTATATTTATCATCTCTATCTATATATCTATCATCTCTATCTATCTCTCTTTATATATCTATTTATAATCTATCTATCTATCTATCTATCATCTCTATCTATTTATCATCTCTATCTATATACCTGTCATCTATCTATCATTATCTATTCTATCTATCTATCTATCTATCTATCTATCTATCTATCACATATCTATCATTATTTATCATCTTTATCTATCTATCTATCTATCTATCATCTATCTATCATCTATCATCTCTATCTATGTATCCCTATCTCTAGCTGTCATCTTTCTCGTTATAATCTATCTATATATCTCTATCTATTTATCTATCTATCATCTATATTTATCATCTCTATCTATATATCTATCATTTCTATCTATCTCTCTTTATATATCTATTTATCATCTATCTATTTATCTATCATCTCTATCTATCTATCATCTCTATCTATTTATCATCTCTATCTATATACCTATCATCTATCTATCATTATCTATTCTATCTATCTATCTATCACATATCTATCATTATTTATTATCTCTATCTATCTATCTATCTATAATCTTTCATCTCTATGTATCTCTATCTCTAGCTGTCATCTTTCTCTCTCATTATAATCTATCTATATATCTCTATCTATATATTTATCTATCATCTATATTTATCATCTATCTATATACCTATCATCTATCTATCATTATCTATTATATCTATCATCTATCATCTCTATCTATGTATCCCTATCTCTAGCTGTCATCTTTCTCGTTATAATCTATCTATATATCTCTATCTATTTATCTATCTATCATCTATATTTATCACCTCTATCTATCACCTATCTATCATCTCTATCTATCTCTCTATCTATAATCTGTCTATCATCTCTAGCATCTCTATCTTATGTATCCCTATCTCTATCTGTCATCTTTCTGAATTGATGTAGTTTGACTCCACTTGAACTGCCATGGCTCTGCAATACTGGGAGTTGTCGTTTCGCAAGGTTTTCCACCTTCTCTAGATGACAGCTAGAGATAGAGATACATAGAGATGATATATTATAGATAGATAGATAGATAGATAGATAGAGATGATAGATAGATGATAGGTATATAGATAGAGATGATAAATAGATATAGATGATAGATAGATAGATAGATAGATAGATAGATAGATAGATAGATATAATAGATAGATGATAGATATATAAAGAGAGATAGAGATGATAGATGGGTGATATATAGATAGAGATGATAAATATAGATGATAGATAGATATATAAAGAGAGATATATAGATAGATTATAATGAGAGAGAAAGATGACAGCTAGAGATAGAGATACATAGATAGAGATGATAGATTATAGATAGATAGATAGATAGATAGATAGATAGATAGATAGATAATGATAGATAGATAATGATAGATGATAAGTATATAGATAAAGATGAATAGATATAGATCATCATCATCATCATCATCATTTAATTACTTATTAATCACCCTCCATCCATGATGCTCTAGGCCAGGGGTCCCCAAACTTTTTAAACAGGGGGCCAGTTCACAATCCTTCAAACTGCTGGAGGGCCGGACTATAGTTGGCCACCGAGCAATAATAATGAATAACAACAACAACAACAACAACAACAACAATAAAAAAGAGGGTTGGAAGAGACCCTTTGGGCCATTGAGTCCAGTCCTCTTTTGCACAAGCAAAGCATCCCTGACAGATGGCCACCCAGCCTCAATGACAATAATAATAATAATAATAATAATAATAATAATAATAATAATAATAATAATAATAAATAATAATAAATAATAAAGAGGGTTGGAAGAGAACCCTTGGGCCATTTAGTCCAACCCTCTTCTGCCTCTGTGCACCAAAAGCACAAGCAAAGCATCCCTGACAGATGGCCACCCAGCCTCAATGTTAATAATAATAATAATAATAATAATAATAATAATAATAATAATAATAATATGGGTTGTAAGAGAAGAAGAGACCCCTTGGGTCATTTAGCCCGACCCCCTTCTGCCCTTGTGCTGTGGGGGCCGGATAAATAGCTTCGATGGGCCGCATCCGGCCCCCGGGCCTTAGTTTGGGGACCCCTGCTCTAGGCGATTTACAAGATAAATGATAGATGATAGATAGATAGAGATAATAGATAGATAGATGATAGACAGATATATAGAGATGATAGATAGAGATGATAGATAGATAGATAGATAGAGATAGTAGATAGATGATAGATATATAAAGAGAGAGAGAGAGATGATAGATAGATGATAGTAGATATATAAATGATCTATATATATAAAAGGGTAATGAAATTTCAACCTAGGACAAAACAACAAAACTACACATCCCAGAAACACTAAACTTGGCAGCACAACCTCTCATCCATGCCTCTACGTTCATACAACAAAAAGAAAAGAAAAATAAAGTCCTAATTAGAGGGAGAGGAATAATTGTTTTTATCTAATTGCTGCCAGTTAAAAGGCTAAGCTCCGCCGACTTGGTCTCCTAGCAACCCACTCAGCCCAGGGGACAGGCAGAGTTAGGCCTCACTTAGGCCTCTTCCACACTGCCTATAAAATACAGATTATCTGATTTGAACTGGATTATATGGCAGTATAGACTCAAGGCCCTTCCACACAGCTATATAACCCATTTATAATCTTATATTATCTGCTTTGAACTGGATTATCTTGACTCCACACTGCCATATAATCCACTTCAGTGTGCAGTCGGACACAACTGGACTTAATGTCAGGAGAAAACCTTTACCCTTTACCTTAACTACCACCAATTCCTCAATACTTTATTTCCCAGACCACCAGACTTCGCCACAGCCACGCCTGGCCAGGCACAGCTAGTATATATATAAAGAGAGATAGAGATGATAGATAGATAATAGACAGATATATAGATAGATATAATAGATAGATAGAGATGATAGACAAATATATAGAGATGATAAATATAGATGATAGATATATAGATTGAGATAATAGATGATAGATATAGATATATATATATAGAGAGAGAGAGAGAGAGAGAGAGAGAGATGATAGATAGATGATAGACAGATAGACAGATAGATAGAGATAGGCATAGATGATTGATAGATGATTGACAGATGGACGATGGGACATGTAATTTCATCCACCTTGGAAACCGAGGGCGACCACGGAAAGGGTGAGGACGGAGCAGGCAGCCATCAGGACCAGGACCAGGCGGCTGGTGGGGCAGACACGGCGCCAGGAGGACTGGCCCAACGGAGGAGCTGCGAGGCAAGAACGTTGTATTATCTCCATTATCTCCAGTAGGGTTGGACTAGATGACCTTCGGGGACAACAGGACTCCCTTTACCTCTCCAGATGGACGGTCCACCTTCGTCTCCTTCCTCCAAGGACCTGAGGTTTTGGTAATCCGTGGCCACTGAAGGACGATCGTCCAAAGCAGATGAACTGGGGGAAAAAAACAGAAGGAAGGAGGCTTAACTTTGGCCCGACTTCTAGGAGTTTTGGCCTGCAACTCCCACCATTCCTAACAGCCTCAGGCCCCTTCCTTTTGCCCCTCGGCCGCTTAAGCGGCCGAGGGGCAAAAGGAAGGGGCCTGAGGCTGTTAGGAATGGTGGGAGTTGCAGGCCAAAACACCATGGTTTACACCAGGAAATATAGTCCGATAATGGAACACACTTTACAAATGTCCATGGGAGTTGCAGTCCAAAACACCATGGTTTACACCAGGAAATATAATCCGATAATGGGGCACACTTTACAAATGTCCATGGGAGTTGCAGTCCAAAACACCATGGTTTACACCAGGAAATAAAATCCGATAATGGGGCACACTTTACAAATGTCTATGGGAGTTGCAGTCCAAAACACCATGGTTTACACCAGGAAATATAATCCGATAGTGGGGCACACTTTACAAATGTCCATGGGAGTTGCAGTCCAAAACACCATGGTTTACACCAGGAAATAAAATCCGATAATGGGGCACACTTTACAAATGTCTATGGGAGTTGCAGTCCAAAACACCATGGTTTACACCAGGAAATATAATCCGATAATGGGGCACACTTTGCAAATGTCCATGGGAGTTGGAATGGTGGGAGTTGCAGTCCAAAACACATGGAGGTCAGGCCAAAGTTGGCCCATCCCTTGTGGAACTACAACTCCCAGGACTCCGTAACATGGAGATCAAACTGCATTAAAGCAACTACACATGTTATCTGGTTCTTCCTAATATTTTAGAAGCTCATTCCCCCAATTCGGTGGGCTACTCACTTTTCATCCGAGGTTGCCATTGTTCAATTGTGATTTCACTTGACCCTTCTGTCTGAATTCTGTCGTCTGGCAACACTCGGCTCTTCCACCGTCCGGAGGGCAAAGTTTGCCGGAATCGATTTCCCAACCCGGGTTCATTCACCGGGGCCTCCTTCGCAGGGCTGTCGGGAAGGGACTGCAAAGACAAGAAGGCATCACAACAATAACAACAACAAAACTTTATTCATCACAGTGAGCACAGTGTCAAGAATTCCCCTTTTTACTCTGCCTATTAATTTCTCCGTTCTATTTTTTTTTTTACTACAACTCCCATCATCCCTTGAAACCAGCATCACCATTGAGGCTTGGAGGGGATGGTGGAAGTTGTAGTTAGAAAAACCCATCCTCTTCTAGAGGAGGTACCGTATATACTCGAGTATAAGCCGACCCAAATGTAAGCCGAGGCACCTAATTTGACCACAAAAAAACTGGGAAAACATTGACTCCAGTATAAGCCGAGATGCCAATAAAATTACCATATATACTCGAGTATAAGCCGACCCGAATATAAGCCGAGGCACCTAATTTGACCACAAAAAAACTGGGAAAACATTGACTCCAGTATAAGCCGAGATGCCAATAAAATTACCATATATACTCGAGTATAAGCCGACCCGAATATAAGCCGAGGCAACTAATTTGACCACAAAAAAACCTGGGAAAACATTGACTCCAGTATAAGCCGAGGGTGGTAAATTTCAGAAATTATTATTATTACCGTATATACTCGAGTATAAGCCGACCCGAATATAAGCCGAGGCACCTAATTTTACCACAAAAAAACCTGGGAAAAATGGACTCCAGTATAAGCTGAGGGTGGGAAATTTCAGAAATTATTATTATTACCATATATACTCGAGTATAAGCCGACCCGAATATAAGCCGAGGCACCTAATTTGACCACAAAAAAAACCTGGGAAAAATTGACTCCAGTATAAGCTGAGGGTGGGAAATTTCAGAAATTATTATTATTACCATATATACTCGAGTATAAGCCGACCCGAATATAAGCCGAGGCACCTAATTTTAACACAAAAAAACCTGGGAAAACATTGACTCCAGTATAAGCCGAGGGTGGTAAATTTCAGAAATTATTATTATTACCGTATATACTCGAGTATAAGCTGACCCGAATATAAACCGAGGCACCTAATTTTACCACAAAAAAAACCTGGGAAAAATTGACTCCAGTATAAGCTGAGGGTGGGAAATTTCAGAAATTATTATTATTACCATATATACTCGAGTATAAGCTGACCCGAATATAAGCCGAGGCACCTAATTTGACCACAAAAAAACTGGGAAAACATTGACTCCAGTATAAGCCGAGATGCCAATAAAATTACCATATATACTCGAGTATAAGCCGACCCGAATATAAGCCGAGGCACCTAATTTGACCACAAAAAAACTGGGAAAACATTGACTCCAGTATAAGCCGAGATGCCAATAAAATTACCATATATACTTGAGTATAAGCCGACCCGAATATAAGCCGAGGCACCTAATTTTACCACAAAAAAACTGGGAAAACATTGACCCCAGTATAAGCCAAGGGTGGTAAATTTCAGAAATTATTATTATTACCGTATATACTCGAGTATAAGCCGACTCGAATATAAGCCGAGGCACCTAATTTGACCACAAAAAAACCCTGGGAAAACATTGACTCCAGTATAAGCCGAGGGTGGTAAATTTCAGAAATAAAAATAGATACCAATAAAATTACATTAATTGTGGCATCCGTAGGTTAAGTATTTTTTAATATTTACATAAAGCTCTAATTTAAGATAAGACTGTCCAACTCTGATCAAATCATTCTCATCTTCTTCAATGTAAATGTGCTTATGTATCCTTTTAATAATAATGGAGTAAAATAATACTTGTAATAATAATAATAAATACAGGAGAATAATACATGTAGTAATAAATAGAGTAAAATAATAAATATAATAATAAGAACAGAGTGAAATAATAAATGTATTAATAAAAATAAAAAATAGAGTAAAATAAATGTAATAGTAGCAATAATAATAGAGAAAAATAATAAATGTACAGTAGAGTCTCACTTATCCAACATTCTGGATTATCAACACATTTTTGTAGTCAACATTTTCAATACATCGTGATATTTTGGTGCTAAATTAGTAAATACAGTAATTACAACATAACATTACTGCGTATTGAACTGCTTTTTCTGTCAAATTTGTTGTATAACACGATGTTTTGGTGCTTAATTTGTAAAATCATAACCTAATTTGATGTTTAATAGGCTTTTCCGTAATTCCTCCTTATTATCCAAGATATTCGCTTATCCAAGGTTCTGCCGGCCCGTTTAGCTTGGATAAGTGAGACTCTACTGTATATAAAAATGTAATATACGGTTTTACTATGGAGTAAACAAGAAAACCACTGAACCAAACCACACCAAACTTGGCCACAAAAGACATAGTCATCCAATCTATGTCTTTCAATAAAAAAAAATCTGTGTATATAAACCCCACTTGCCTAGTTTCCAACAGACCTCACAACCTCTGAGGATGCCTGCCATAGATGTGGGTGAAACGTCAGGAGAGAATGCTTCTGGAACATGGCCAGACAGCCTGGAAAAGTCACAGCAACCCAGTGATTCTGGCCATGAAAGGTTCCTCACAACCTCTGAGGATGCCTGCCATAGATGTGGGTGAAACGTCAGGAGAGAATGCTTCTGGAACATGGCCAGACAGCCTGGAAAAGTCACAGCAACCCAGTGATTCTGGCCATGAAAGCCTTCGACAACACACTGCAACCTAGTTTGCTTAAAGCTACGGACAATGCGGTTGCTGTTGCCTGCTTTTGGTCTAAAACTATTTAGTTGCTTGTGATTTCCTTTTTTTCATCATTTTAAACTGTATTTGTTATGCAATGCTTTTGACACAAAATAAATAAATAAACCTAGTTTGTAACACGAAAACAAAGTTTCTGGAGTAGAACTACAGTAGAGTCTTGCTTATCCAACATAAATGCGCCAGCAGAACATTGGATAAGCAAATATGTTGGATAATAAGGAGAGATTAAGGAAAAGCCTATTAAACATCAAATTAGGTTATGATTTTACAAATTAAGCACCAAAACATCATGTTAGACCACAAATTTGACAGAAAAAGTAGTTCAATACGCAGTAATGCTATGTAGTAATTACAGTAGAGTCTCACTTATCCAACATGAACGGGCCGGTAGAACGTTGGATAAGCGAATATGTTGGATAATAAGGAGAGATTAAGGAAAAGCCTATTAAACATCAAATTAGGTTATGATTTTACAAATGAAGTACTAAAACATCATGTTAGACAACAAATTTGGCAGAAAAAGTAGTTCAATACGCAGTAATGCTATGTAGTAATTACTGTATTTATGAATTTAGCATCAAAATATCACGATATATTGAAAACATTGACTACAAAAATGTGTTGGATAATCCAGAATGTTGGATAAGGGAGACTCTACTGTACTGTATTTACAAATTTAGCACCAAAATATCACAATGCATTGAAAACATTGACTACAAAAATGGCTTGGATAATCCAGAACATTGGATAAGCGAGTGTTGGATAAGTGAGACTCTACTGTATATGCATTTTGTAGAAATACGCTTGAATGTGTGTATTTTTGCATAATGTTTACGATGATTATGTGTTTTTAGCGATGCTGTAACTTGCCTCGATCCAAGAAGAGAGACAGGTAAGAAATGCAATTATTATTATTATTATTGAGTTGTGTGTTTTCTGGGCCGTACGGCCATGTTCCAGAAGCATTCTCTCCTGACGTTTCGCCCACCTCTATGGTGCGCAGGAAACAGAACCAGGAACAGAACATTTTTCAAACATGGGAAGACAACCTGAAGGCAGAATATTATGTCGATATTATTTCTCTGGAAAAGAAGAAAACGTTTCAAAACAGCACCATCGCAAACACACATGCTGGGAGTTGCAGTCCATTTGCAACATGAGCTCAGGAATGAAGCCATAGCAGCCAGCAATGCAGGGCTCAAGCTTGAAAAGCTGCACCTGTGGAGCTCCCATCAAGGAGGAGAAGGGGGAGAGAGGCCAGGTGCTAATCCCACACAGGTGGATGAGTGGAGAGGAGGATAAAGGTGGGCCAGGGCTGGGCGAGGGTCTGCTTGAAGGCCAGCCGGCGCCATGTGGGTCTTGCTGTTCTTCCTGGGGGTCTTCTTGCACCAGGGGGGTCTTGCCCAGCTCTGGCCCCCTCCACGGACGGAGGGTCAAGCGGACACTCCCCAGGCCGTGAGGGTCACCTGCGAGCCCCACCGTGTGGTCGTGTCTGCCCACCGGGACCTCTTTGGGGTGGGCAGGCTGGTGGCCCCCGCCGACCTGGCCCTGGGGGTGGCCCGGTGCCGCCCGGCCGCCTTTGACCCCGTGGCCAACCAGGTGGTCTTTGAGGCCGGCCTCCACGAATGCGGCAGCACCGTCCAGGTATGGTTTGGTGGGCTTCCCATGATTCAAACCCTCCTAAAGTGAGCTTTTCTGAGGCTGAGAAAGTGTGGCCTCACCCTAGCTCACCCAGTGGGTTTCCAAACTGAGCAGGGATTCAAATCTGGGTCTCTTGGAATCCTAAGGTGACCTCACTGCAAAGTTTTCTCGGGCCGAGAGAGTGTGAGCAGGGAATGATTCGAACCCGGGTCTCCTGGAGCCCTGACTCAGTCCTATCATTGGGCTGAGAGAATGGCACTCACTGGGATTCCATGTTAGAGTGAGTCTAGACCAGGGGTCCCCAAACTAAGGCCCGGGGGCCGGATGCGGCCCTCCAAGGTCATTTACCTGGCCCCCACCCTCAGTTTTATAATATAATATTTTTATATCAGTTTCAATAATATAATATATTGTATATACATATAATATTGATAATAATCTTATGTTATACAATATTATACTAATAGTAATACCATATAATAATATTAATTATATGTTATGTATTACATATTATAAAATAGTATAGTGGTATAGTTCAATATATTAATATATAATGCTAATTTTGTGTTAAGCTAATAATATAATATATTGTATGTACATATAGCTGCTCTGAGTCCCCTTCGGGGTGAGAAGAGTGGGATATAAATGTAGTAAATAAATGCAGTAAATAAATAATTAATTTTAGACTTAGGCTCGGCCAAAGTCTGAAATGACTTGAAGACACAACAACAACAACAATCCTAATTAACCTGACTATCTCATTGGCCAGAAGCAGGCCCACACTTCTGATAGGTTTATGTTGGTTACAATTGTTTTCATTTTTAAATATTGTATTGGTCTTTCATTGTTATTGTTGTTGTTTTGCACTACATATAAGATATGTGCAGTGTGCATAGGAATTTTTTCATTTTCTTTTTCAAATGATAATTTGGCCCCTCAACAGTCTGAAGGATTGTGGACCGGCCCTCGGCTTAAAAAGTTTGGGGACCCCTGGTCTAGACACTCCTTAAATTAGTTTTGATTATCGCCCAGATGTTATCCTACATTGGACCTTTAATGCCTGGATGATTGTTTAACATTTCAACTATGTCGATTTTAACTATGACTAGTTTAAATTGTTTTTAAATTGTGTTTTCTGACGTCTAAATTGTTACTTTATGATTTTATGTGATTATATTGGGCCCTGAGTCCCCTGCTGGGGAGATGGAGGCGGCATACAAAATTAAATTTATTATTTTATTATGACACAGCAAACAAGATAGATATGCTGGATTTCGTCGGGTGGCCTTTTGCAATTGGCAGATAGTAATTTTGTCAATGTCTATTGTTTCCAAATGCCGGCTGAGATCTTTTGGCACGGCACGTTTGTGATCCCACCAGTTCTTTGCTGCTGGGAGGTGGTACTTGAGGCATAAGTTCCAATGGATCATTTGGGTCACATAGTTGTGCCTCTGTTCGCAGTCTGTCTGTGCGATTTTCTTACAGCAGCTGAGGAGATGATCCATGGTTTCGTCAGTTTCCTTGCACAGTCTGCATTTTGGGTCATCAGCTGATTTTTCGATCTTGGCCTGAATTGCATTTGTCCTGATGTCTTGCTCCTGGGCTGCAAGGATCAGGCCTTCTGTCTCCTTCTTCAGGGTCCCATTCGTGAGCCAGAGCCAGGTCTTCTATTATTATTATTATTATTATTATTATTATTATTATTATTATTATTAATTGCCTTTGTCCTGATGGCTTGCTCCTGGGCTGCAAGGATCAGGCCTTCTGTCTCCTTCTTCAGGGTCCCATTCGTGAGCCAGAGCCAGGTCTTCTATTATTATTATTATTATTATTATTATTATTATTATTATTATTAATTGCCTTTGTCCTGATGGCTTGCTCCTGGGCTGCAAGGATCAGGCCTTCTGTCTCCTTCTTCAGGGTCCCATTCGTGAGCCAGAGCCAGGTCCTCTCCTTGTACTGGTTTTTTGTCTGCTGTGCTTTGAGGAGTTTCTGATTTTTGACTTCAATCAAAGCAGTTTCTTCACTTTGCTTTACATATTCTGCCAGGGCATGTTCTTCTTCTTTCACTGCTTGTTTGACTTGCAAGAGTCCTCTGTCCCCTGATCTTCTAGGCAGATATAGCCGGTCAACATCATTGCGAGGGTGCAGTGAATGATGAATGGTCATGAGTTTTCTTGTTTTTCTGTCCAAATTGTCCCGTTCCACCTGTGTCCAGTTTATGATGCCAGCAGTATATCTTATGACAGGTATGGCCCAGGTGTTTATGGTCTTGATGGTGTTACCTCCATTGAGCTTGCTTTTGAGAATTTTTCTGACCCTTTGTGTGTATTCTTTACTGACCACAGTTTTCACATGTTCATGCTTGATGTTGTCCAGCTGTAATATGCCCAGATATTTATAGGCCTCTGGCTGGTGACACTTTATTGTTTGGCCATTGGGCATATTTATGCCCTCACTTTCAATGATTTTTCCCTTCTTCAATGCCACTGTCGAACATTTGTCCAAACCAAACTCCATGTTGATATCAGTGCTAAAAATTCAAACAGTGTTAGTCAGAGACTGGATTTCAGTTTCCGTTTTCCCATACAGCTTCAGGTCATCCATGTACATCAGATGTGAAATTTTGTGAGATTTCTTAGATGTTTGATAGCCGAGATTTGTTTTTTGTAAGATTGTTGACAGAGGGGTCATGGCAATAATGAAAAGCAGAGGGGACAATGAATCTCCCTGGAAAATTCCTCTTCTGATGTTGACAAGTCCATAGCTTTCATTTCCAACAAACAGTTCAGTTTTCCAGTGCTCCATCATGTTTTCAATGAAGGTGCCAACGTTTTTACTAATCCCGATGGCGTCCAGGCACTTGATGATCCAGCTGTGTGGGAGTGAGTCAAAGGCCTTTTTGTAGTCAATCCACGTCATGTGAAGATTAGCTTTTCGGCTCTTACAGTTCTCCAGAATCATTTTGTCAATTAATAACTGGTCTTTTGTGCCCCTGCTTTTGCATTTGTTGCCTTTCTGTTCATCTGGCAAGATGTTTTTTCTTCAAGATAGTCTTGAATTCTGTCAGCTATGATGCCAGTCAGTAGTTTAAACATAGTGGGCAGACACGTTATTGGCCTGTAGTTTCCTGGTGCTGCTCCTTTTGCTGGATCCTTTTGTATCAGGTATGTTCTTCCAGTTGTTAGCCATTCACTGAGACTTCCTTTCTGCAGCATCTCATTGAATTGTTGGGCCATTTTTCCATGTAAACTAATCAGATGTGTGAGCCAAAATCCATGAAGTTGATCACTACCAGGCGATGTCCAGTTCTTGACTTTTTGCACTCGTTTGCTGATCATTTCAGTTGTTATTTCCATCAGTTCCATTTTGTTCTGTGAGAATTTTCCTTCAAACTCCTTTATCCACCCAGCGTTTTTGTTGTAGTTTTTATTATTTTCCCAAAGTTCTTTCCAGAACTTTGTTGTTGCAGTTTTCTCTGGCTTTATGGTTACTGTGTCTGTTGTTTGGTTCAGACTCTGGTAGAACCGTCTTTGGTGTGATTGAAACAGTTGATTTTGTCTGTACTGGATGATTCTGGCTTCATACCTTTCAATTTTTCTGGCTGTTGCTGTAATTTTTCTGGCTGTTGCTGTAATTATTATTATTGTTATTATTATTATTATTATTATTATTATTATTATTATTATTATTACCATAATCATTAATGTTTATTTATACCCTACTTTTCCTCTTCACAAGGAGACTCAAATTGGCTTTTTTTTTTTTTTTACCCCTCAAGGGCTTTCTCAGAATTGAACAGAATCTAACTCGGCTTTTCTTCTTTCCAGATGACTCCAGACTTGCTGATCTACCGGACCAGCCTCTTCTATACTCCCTCTCTGGCCCACAACCCCATCATCACCAGGACCAACGCGGCCGAGATCCCCATCGAGTGTCACTACCCCAGGTTAGTCAACCTGAGACTTAGGTCCCTAGACACAGAGCCATAGCATTGGACGGGGTCTCCAAAGGCCATCTAGTCCAACCTCCTGCTCCATGCAGGATCTCTATGTACAATAAAGGGCAAGGATGGAGAAGCCAGCAAGCAAGGGCCAGGGATGTTTAAAGAGTTGGGTGGGATCCCCAAAGGTCATCTAGTCCAACCCTCTGATCTATGCACAATTTCCACGTATAATAAATGACAAGGATGGAGAAGCCAGCATGCAAGAGTAAAGATAAAGATGTTTAAAGATCTGGAAGGGGCTCCAAAAGGTCATCTAGTCCAACCTCTTACTCGATGCAGGATCTCTATGTGCAATAAAGAACAAGGATGGAGAAGCCAGCAAGCAAAGGCCAGGGATGTATGATTTGGAAAAAGTTTAAACAGAGAAATCCTGTTCAGTTACTTAGTAACAGCTGCAAGACTGACCTATGCCAAAAAATGGAGGGAAAAAAATAGGCCGGACATCAAATTATGGTATAATAAAATTTTTGAAATAATGAACATGGACAAATTAACATATTTAATTGTGTCCCTCTGGGGAGATGGTGGCGGGGTACAAAAATAAAATTATTAAGGTTGTTGTATGTCTTTCGGGCTGTGTGGCCATGTTCCAGAAGCATTCTCTCCTGACGTTTCGCCCACATCTATGGCAGGCATCGTCAGAGGTTGCCTGCCATAGATGTGGGCGAAACGTCAGGAGAGAATGCTTCTGGAACATGGCCACACAGCGCGAAAGACATACAACAACCTTGTGATCCCGGCCATGAAAGCCTTCGACAACACAATAAAATTATTATTATTATATTATTATTTATTATCAAAACACTCAAGGAAAATCAAGAAAACAAACAAATTGGGGATCAATTAAAAATTATCTAAAAAACGAAAAATGAAAGATGATAATATGAAAATGGTTCAGAGAAGAATGAACGTACAAAGGATCGTCCCAGACTATGTAATAAAGAGAAAGTAAGCAGATAAGCGAAACAAAAGTGCATTGTGCATAAAAAGAATAGTTTTCAAAGCACCACACAATAGAAGGAAGTCAATTTTAGTGTGATTGTATTGTTTATGTATAGATGTTAAGTTTGTAGGGATAATTTAGGCCTTAATTTTTTATTTTCCTTTTTTTTCTTGTTCCTTACCTTTTCAGGTTTTTCTATCATTCTTTCTTTATTTCTTCTCCAAACACACACACATATATGTATTCTTCTGTTATTGTTCTATACTTTCTTGCACAGTGGTATGTATGTATGTTTATCACTTATGTTATATGTTTTTTCAATAAATTTTTTTAAAAAAAGAGTTGGGTGGGATCCACAAAGGTCATCTAGTCCAACCCTCTGATCTATGCACAATTTCCATGTATAATAAATGACAAGGACGGCGAAACCAGCATGCAAGAGTAAAGATATGGATGTTTAAAGATCTGGAAGGGGCCCCCAAAGGTCATCTAGTCCAACCTCTTACTTACCTCTGTGTATAATAAAAGGCAAGGATGGAGAAGCCAGCATGCAAGGGTAAAGATACTGATGTTTAAAGATCTGGAAGGGGCCCCCAAAGGTCATCTAGCCCACCCCCTTTGCCAGAGCAGGGTTCCCATTAGAGGACCATGTGGTTGGCAGGGATTCATACTGGGGTTCCTCCTTTGCAGGAAGGGCAACCTCACCAGCCGAGCCATCCGGCCCACCTGGGCTCCGTTCCGGTCTACCATATCGGCCGAAGCAAGGTTGAGATTTTCATTACGACTGATGAAAGGTAAAGGAGAGATTTGGTCCTCTCTGCAGGTACATCTACACTGCCGAATTAAGGCAGTTTGGCACCACTTTAACTGCCATGGCTCAGGGCTATGGAACCCTGGAATGGTGAGAAGCCTTGTGGCATTTCTTTGATGTCAAACCTTTCCAAGTGCTTTTAAAACGTCCTGGTTTCCATTTTTGTCCTCTCCCTTGGTGCTCAGCATACATCAATTGCTGCAAAATACATACTGTATATACTCGAGTATAAGCCTAGTTTTTCAGCCCTTTTTTTAGGATTAAAAAAGCCCCCCTCGGCTTATACTCGGGTGAGGATCCTGGTTGACTTATATTTGGGTCAGCTTATACTCGAGAATATATGGTACATTTATTAATTTTTTCTGTTATTATTGGTATTATTACATTTATTATTGTACTCTATTTATTAATTATACATTTATTATTTCACTCTGATATTGTTATTACATTTATTATTTTACTCTATTACTATATGTATTATTTTGCTCTATTTATTGTTGTTATTACATTTATTATTTTTCTCTATTAGTATTGGTATTATTACATTGATTATTTTACTCTATTTATTAATAATACATTTATTTCACTCTGATATTATTACATGTATTATTTTTCTCTATTATTGTTACTACATTTATTATTTTACTCTATTATTATTATTATTACATTGATTATTGTACTCTATTTATTAATAATACATTTATTATTTCACTCTGATATTATTGTTATTACATGTATTATTTTCCTCTATTTATTATTACGTGTATTATTTTCCTGTATTTATTATTATTATTACATGTATTATTTTACTCTATTATTATTATTAAAAGGATCCATAAGCAAATTTACATTGAAGAAGATGAGAATAATGATTTCATCAGAGTTGGACAGTCTTATCTTAAATTACAGTTTGGTGTAAATACTTGAAAACATTTAACCTACTGATGCCTCAATTAATGTAATTTTATAGGTATCTATTTTTATTTCTGAAGTTTACCATTGACTTGAGTCAATGTTTTCCCAGTTTTTTTTGTGGTAAAATTAGATGCCTCGGCTTATATTTGGGTCGGCTTATACTCGAGTATATACGGTAAGTATTCTAACCTGACCTTAACCACTGAAAATTTATATTGTAATATATATATACATTTAACTCAGACGACTGGAGTGCGGAGAGGACCTCGACCCATTTCCAGCTTGGAGAGACCCTGCGGCTTCAGGCCAACGTCCGTTCCGAAAACCACGTGCCCCTGAGGCTTTTCGTGGACAGCTGCTTGGCCGGATCGAGTCCTGAAGGAATCTCAGCAGCCCAATATGCCATTGTCGACTCTCATGGGTAAGGCCACTCTCAGATTATGTCCTCCCGCCTGGCAGAGATAGGGTCAGACTGGATGGCCTTTGGGGTCCCTTCCAACTCTAGGATTCTCTGTCCAATTGAGCCTCCTTCTCTAGAGACTTCGAAACATAGGCTGGATGGGCATCTGTTAGGAGTGCTTTGATTGTGTATTCCTGCCTGTGAGAAGGGGGTCAGAATGGATGCCCTTTGGGGGTCCCTGCCATAGGGTTCTTCTTGTAGCAAGAAGAAGGGACTAGACGGGAAGCTAAGCAGGGTCAGCCCTGGCTAGGACTTGGGTGGGAGACCAAGGACCAATCCCATTAGAAAGGCTTACGAAACCTTTGGGGTCTCTGACCCCAAATCCTGTCTGAGATGGAAGCTAAGCAGGGTCAGCCCTGGTTGACACTTGGATGGGAGACCAAGAACCCATCCCAGAGGTTGTAATGATGGCCAATGCCTAGCCTAAGAAAACCCTGTGAAATCTCCAAACGCTTGAATACATCAAATCCTGTCTGAGATGGAAGCTAAGCAGGGTCAGCCCTGGTTGACACTTGGATGGGAGACCAAGAACCCATCCCAGAGGTTGTAATGATGGCCAATGCCTAGCCTAAGAAAACCCTGTGAAATCTCCAAACGCTTGAATACATCAAATCCTGTCTGAGATGGAAGCTAAGCAGGGTCAGCCCTGGTTGACACTTGGATGGGAGACCAAGAACCCATCCCAGAGGTTGTAATGATGGCCAATGCCTAGCCTAAGAAAACCCTGTGAAATCTCCAAACGCTTGAATACATCAAATCCTGTCTGAGATGGAAGCTAAGCAGGGTCAGCCCTGGTTGACACTTGGATGGGAGACCAAGAACCCATCCCAGAGGTTGTAATGATGGCCAATGCCTAGCCTAAGAAAACCCTGTGAAATCTCCAAACGCTTGAATACATCAAATCCTGTCTGAGATGGAAGCTAAGCAGGGTCAGCCCTGGTTGACACTTGGATGGGAGACCAAGAACCCATCCCAGAGGTTGTAATGATGGCCAATGCCTAGCCTAAGAAAACCCTGTGAAATCTCCAAACGCTTGAATACATCAAATCCTGTCTGAGATGGAAGCTAAGCAGGGTCAGCCCTGGTTGACACTTGGATGGGAGACCAAGAACCCATCCCAGAGGTTGTAATGATGGCCAATGCCTAGCCTAAGAAAACCCTGTGAAATCTCCAAACGCTTGAATACATCAAATCCTGTCTGAGATGGAAGCTAAGCAGGGTCAGCCCTGGTTGACACTTGGATGGGAGACCAAGAACCCATCCCAGAGGTTGTAATGATGGCCAATGCCTAGCCTAAGAAAACCCTGTGAAATTTGTGGGGCCTCCAAAGGCCTGAATACATCAAATCCTGTCTGAGATGGAAGCTAAGCAGGGTCAGCCCCGGTTGACACTTGGATGGGAGGCCGCCGACAAAGAGCTGGGGCTGTAAGCTATATTTCAGAAGACCTTACAACACTACAATCCCCAGGGATCCATAGCATGGAGCCATGGCAATTAAACTGATACCAAACTGGATTAGTTCTGCTGTGTGGACACTCATTTTCCTAACTGGAAAAGTAAAGGGTCAAAAGGGTGATAGTGACAATGATTTATATATAATATCAGTGATCTCCTTTTTCATTTCTTGATCGAAAGGCAAAAAAAAAATTCACTTTCATCAAAGACTGTCCTTGCAGGTGCCTGGTAGACGGGCGGCAGGACTCGGTCTCCTCCGCCTTCCTCTCCCCTCGGACCCAGGAAGAGTCTTTGCGGTTTACGGTGGACGCTTTCAGATTTTCCGGCGACCCTACCAATCTGGTAAGAATATTTCTCGCTAGCAAATTATCGAGGTGGAGTAGTACTGGAATTTTTCTTAATACCATATTTACTCGAATCTCAAATAGGGGCTCTGAACCAGCTTCCCCTTAGGCTTTGGCTCAGCCCAAAGATTACCATTTTAAAGGAAAAGGTAAAGGTTTCCCCTGACGTTAAGTCCAGTCGTGTCTGACTCTGGGGGTTGTGCTCATCTCCATTCCTAAGCTGAAGAGCCGGCGTTGTCCGTAGACACCTCCAAGGTCATGGCAGCATGGAGCGCTGCCACCTTCCCACCGAAGCGGTACCTATTGATCTACTCATATTTGCATGTTTTCGAACTGCTAGGTTGGCAGAAGCTGGAGCTAACAGCGGGCACTCACTCGGCTCCCTGGATTCGAACCTGGGACCTTTTGGTCTGCAAGTTCAGCAGCTCAGCGCTTTAACACGATGTGCCACCTGGGGCACCCAAATTTTGTCAAATTTTGCTCATTAGATTCAAGTCAATAAGGTAGCTTAACAATTCTTTTTATTATTACTGACTGCGAAGATGCAACCACCAAAGACTCAGAGAGGAGACCTTTTACTTTTTTTCCCCTTTCTTCTTCTTATTCACTTTAGATGGTAACGCAACTTGGTTTATAATATATGCGACAGAGGCTTAGATGTTGGAGGAACAATAACAAGTTTATTCAGGCACAGAGCTTAGTGGTTACAATGTTGCTTCTTACTTAGAGGCACTTTTATTAACAGTTACAATACTAGAATGAGGTGAGTCAAACTCCCTAAAGTGTCACTTCTTTTACTTAAAGTAGATAGAACGTCTTTCTCTGCTACTTTTAAACCACAGTCACCCCTGTGATATACAATCATAGATTCTCTGTTCCTTACCAGGACACAGACTACATTAAATAAGTCACCAAACTTATTTTAAACCGACTCAAAATGAACAATTGAGTCTCCTTGATCCCCTCAACCTAGGATCAATCTTCCCTGTGCCTCATCAGAGCACAGACTGAATCCTTTTTTTAAACTCTGCACTTCTTCAACAAAATGGCAGTTGGCTCCACCTACTTCCCCATGGCAACCAGCCTCTGAGTGCTGAGATGCAATAACTGTAGTAATTGTTAATGTTTAACCCTTTTAAAACACAAACACACAATTAAACATAACATCTGTAAACCAAAAATTCATGCTTCATTACACTGACCTTCCAGAAAGTCACTTGGGCGGCAGTTGTTCTAGTGGGAGGATGATGGGTGTCGGAGTCCCGCAGTTCAACGTGGTACCAAACTGCATCCATTCCACAGTGTCCACCAGGCATGGGCAAACTTGGGCCCTCCGGTAGGCTGTTAGAAATTGTGGGATTTGACGTCCAAAATACCTGGTGGGCCTAAGTTTGCCCATGCCAGGTAAAGATGCACACCTGGGCCATTATCTCAGCTTCAAACCTTTGTTCTCATCCAGATTGGGTCTTCTAACATTTTATGCACACTCTTTGTTTCCCTTCTAGATCTACATCACCTGCCGCTTGAAAGTCACTCCGGCTGAGCAAGCGCCGGACGAAGTAAACAAAGCATGTTCATATAGTGCGGAAACCAACAGGTGAGTTGAAATCTGCATTTTCTTTTTTTTCATGAAAGTGATGGGCATTTCATAGACACACCACAACCCGTTGGGGTGAGTCTATAATGTGGAATAAAGGCAGTTTGATACTGCTTTAACTGCCATGGCTCAGTACTATGAAATGCTAAAAGCTGTAGTTTGGGGATGGACCAGCACTCTTTGGCAGGGGAGGCTCAAGGCCTTGCAGAACTACATCTCCCACAATATAGCATTGACCCATAGCATTTAAACTATTTGTACACATTGAATTTAATTTGCAGCACTTGAGGGGAGCTGGGGACAAAAGGGGAATGTGGGGCAAGGAAAGAGAAAGCAGAGCATCTTAAAAGAAGAAGAGGGTTAAATGGGATGAAAAGGGATATGTATATATTTTGCAATTATTTCCAATCTGGAGTGCGGTTTGGGAGTCAAGTTATATTAATTGCCTGCTGCCCTGAGATCTGTACTCACAGCATTCTTTAATGGGCACCAGCTGTTGTTTAAATACTTCAATAAATAGCAGCTGCTCTGAGGTTAGTTCTTCCACGGGTTTACAAGAAGAACGGGAAGTCCTCAGAGCCTTCGAAACATTAATAAGATCTTTAGGGTAAAGGAAAACCTGCAGTTCTTAAAAGTCATATAATTATTTTATATATATATATATATATCTTCTGACCCACCGCCTTGCCGTTGCTGGAGTTAGGGGGACAGCTTTAAATTGGCTGGCCTCCTTTCTTCACAACCGTGGACAGCGAGTGGAGAGGGGAGGCCTGGTCTCTGAGAGGTCCCCTCTACTTTGTGGGGTGCCTCAAGGGGCCATTCTCTCCCCTCTGTTGTTTAACATCTATATGCAACCACTTGCTCGGCTGGTCCGAGATTTCGGGCTCGAGTGTTATCAATATACGACACTCAGCTTGTGTTAAAGATGGAAGGCCAACCGGAGTCTGTACCCGACAGTTTTCATCGGTGCCTCGAGGCCATTATTGGATGGTTGCGTTCTGGTAGGTTGAGGGTGAATCCAGCAAAGACGGAGATCCTATGGCTGGGCCGACCGGGCAGTGGGGAGATCCAGTTGCCAATCCTGGATGGTGAAGCGCTACGCCCGTCTCTACTGGTAAAGAGTCTGGGAGTCCTCTTGGACCCTTCATTGACGATGGAGGCCCAGGTCTCCGCCGCTAGCAAAACCGCCTTTTTTCATCTTCGGCAGGCTAGACGACTAGACCCCTCTCTGTCTAGGGACAACCTGGCTACGGTGATCCAGGCCACGGTCATCTCGAGACTGGATTACTATAACGCCCTTTACATTGGCCTTCCTGTGTCGGTGATCCGGAAGCTCAAATTGGTGCAAAATGCAGCTGCCCGGCTCCTTGCGGGAGTCCCGATGAGATGCCACATAACACCAATCTTACGGCAGCTGCACTGGTTACCAATTGAGCACCGGATCACTTTCAAAGTGATGGTGCTTACCTTCAAGGCCTTACATGGTCCAGGGCCGATGTACCTGAGGGACCGCCTCACCCCCTACAAACCCCAGAGATCCCTCCGTTCTGAGGACCAAGACCTGTTGGAAGTCCCCAGTTTTAAGACCTTGCGTCTAACTGCAACTAGACGCAGAGCCTTTTCAGCAGTGGCACCATCTCTCTGGAACTCCTTCCCACCTGAAGTCCGTGCCTTGCGGGACTTGTCGGCCTTCCGCAGGGCATGTAAGACACACCTGTTTCGGCAGGCTTTTGAGTTCTGTTGCTGATGTTTTAAAAGGTGCTTTTAGGATGTTTTTAAGATGTTTTTTTTTTTAAAGATGTTTTTAAAATGTTTTTTAAATTGTTGATTTTAGCCAGTTCTTGTAAGCCGCTCCGAGCCCTAGGGGAGTGGCGGCATATAAGTTTGAAAAATAAATAAATAAATAAATAAATAAAAATATACACACACACACACAGTAGAGTCTGACTTATCCAACATAAACAGGCCGGCAGAACGTTGGATAAGCGAATATGTTGGATAATAAGGAGGGATTAAGGAAAAGCCTATTACACATCAAATTAGGTTATGGTTTTACAAATCAAGCACCAAAACATCATGTTTAACAACAAATTTGACAGAAAAGTAGTTCAATATGCAGTAATGCTATTTAGTAATTACTGTATTTACAAATTTAGCACCAAAATATCACAATGTATTGAAAACATGGACTACAAAAATGCATTGAATAATTCAGAACGTTGGATAAGCGAGTGTTGGATAAGTGAGACTCTACTGTATATATATTTGGCTATGAGTGATCATCTATAGTATATTATTACTATAAAATTATTATTATTATTATTGTTATTATTATTTAATTGTTGTCCATCTCTCCTCAAGGCGGGATATGACATAGTTAAAATACATCAATATCATATATATATATATATATACACACACACACACACACACACACATATAATAATCTACTATGAGTGATCATCTATATTATTATTATTATTTATTTATTTATTTATTTATTTGTTGTCCGTCTCTACTCAAGGCAGGATATGACATAGTTAAAATACATCAATATCATATATATATATATATGTATATATATATGTGTGTGTGTATATATATATATATATATATATCAATATCATATATATATATATATATATATATATGCACACACACACACACACACACACATATATAATAATAATCTCCTATGAGTGATCATCTATATTATTATTATTATTATTATTTATTTATTTATTTAATTGTTGTCCGTCTCTCCTCAAGGCAGGATATGACATAGTTAAAATACATAAATCCAAAATTTAGCAGTCCTTGGTTCTGTGTAAGGACTATTGTGAAGGCAAGAAGTTGTAAAAAATGAGATGTTTTGTAGAAAGAATCATATGGAAGGTACACACACCCAAAGGTAATCTAGTCTGACCCAATTCCATTGCTGATCCTAAAGTATCCTTAAGAGATTGTGCCACCCAATATCTGTTCAACCAGCACCTTCTACCCTATAATATGTGCTGTTTTTAGGAGGAGGGGACCCCAAAAGCCCTCCAGGTGTGTTACTGGGAAAGGTGGATGGGGCAGGTGGGAACCTTGCTGTTCTAACGCCCTGTTTCTCTTTGCCAAACTACAACTCCCAGCTGGGTCCCTGTGGAAGGCGCCCGGGGCATCTGCCTTTGCTGCGAGAGCCAGAGCTGTGGGCGGGCTTTGAGGCTTCAGTCCCATCGCTTGAACCCCAGGTTCGAAATGAGTTGGCAAAGAAGCCTGCCAGGTAAGGCAAGTCCTTTCGGTTCTTCTTCTTTGTGACTTGTGGACACATTGGAGTGCAGCCCCCATCATCCCCAACCAGCATTGGTGCCTGGGAAATGTGGGAGCTATAATCCATCTTATTTGGGAGGATAGTGGGTTAGGAAAACCATCAACAGTCTCCTCCTTTGGGGTTTTTAAAGCAGTGGCTGGATGGCCATCTGTTGGGAGGGCTTGGATGGTATCTTCCTGCTTGGTAGAAGGGGGTTGGACTGGGTTGCCCTTGGGGTCTCATCCCACTGGGATTCTAGGATATACTCTCTCAGTCCTATTATTATTATTATTTATACCTCACTTTTTCTCTCCACAAGGAGACTCAAAGTGGCTATTATTTCTATGGTTGGATGGCCATCTGTCGGGAGGGCTTGGATGGTGTCTTCCTGCTTGGTAGAAGGGGGTTGGACTGGATGGCCCTTGGAGTCTCACCCCACTCTATGATTCTAGGATATTATTATTATTATTATTATTATTATTATTATTATTATTATTATTATTTTATTGTATGACACAGCAAACAAGATAGATATGCTGGATTTCGTATCACAAAATCACAAGTCGAACACTTCCCAAGTGTCTAGGACTGTGTGATGTATTTTCGGATGATGCGCGCAGATCCCAGTAGGGTGGCCTTTTGCAGTTGGCAGATCGTAATTTTGTCAATGTCTATTGTTTCCAAATGCCGGCTGAGATCTTTTGGCACGGCACCCAGTGTGCCCATCACCACCGGGACCACCTGCACTGGTTTCTGCCAGAGTCTGAAGTTCAATCTTGAGGTCCTGAGAGCGGCTGAGTTTTTCCTGTTGTTTTTCGTCAATGCGACTGTCACCTGGGATGGCGACATCAATGATCCAAACCTTTTTCTTTTCCACAACTGTGATGTCTGGTGTGTTGTGTTCAAGAACTTTGTCAGTCTGGATTTGGAAATCCCGCAGTATCTTTGTGTGCTCATTTTCCAAGACTTTTACAGGTTTGTGATCCCACCAGTTCTTTGCTGCTGGGAGGTGGGACTTGAGGCATAAGTTCCAATGAATCCTTTGGGCCACATGGTTGTGCCTCTGTTTGTAGTCCGTCTGTGCGATTTTCTTACAGCAGCTGAGGAGATGATCAATGGTTTCATCGGTTTCCTTGCTGAGTCTGCATTTTGGGTCATCAGCTGATTTTTCGATCTTGGCCTTAATTGCCTTTGTCCTGATGTCTTGCTCCTGGGCTGCAAGGATCAGGCCTTCTGTCTCCTTCTTCAGAGTCCCATTCGTGAGCCTGAGCCAGGTCTTCTATTATTATTATTATTATTATTATTATTATTATTATTATTATTATTATTAATTGCCTTGTCCTGATGGCTTGCTCCTGGGCTGCAAGGATCAGGCCTTCTGTCTCCTTCTTCAGGGTCCCATTCGTGAGCCAGAGCCAGGTCTTCTCCTTATCAGCTTTTCCTTCCATTTTGTCAAGGAACTTTCCATGCAATGTTTTGTTGTGCCAGCTGTCAGCTCTAGTTTGTAGTGTGGCTTTCTTGTACTGGTTTTTTGTCTGCTGTGTTTTGAGGAGTTTCTGATTTTTGACTTCAATCAAAGCAGGTTCTTCACTTTGTTTTCCATATTCTGCCAGGGCATGTTCTTCTTCTTTGACTGCTTGTTTGACTTGTAAGAGTCCTCTGCCCCCTGATCTTCTAGGCAGATATAGCTGGTCAACATCACTGCGAGTGTTATTATTGTTGTTGTTATTCATACCCTGCCTTTTCTCTCCACAAGGAGACTCAAAGTGGCTATCTATCATATCTGTGGCTGGATGGCCATTTGTTGGGAGGGCTTGGATGGTGTCTTCCTGCCTGGTAGAAGGGGGTTGGACTGGATGGCCCTTGGGGTCTCATCCCACTCTAGGGCTCTATGATACGCCTATTGTATATCTCAATCATATCATATCCATGGGTGGTTGGCCATCTGTCGGGAGGGCTTGGATGGTGCCTGTTAGAAGGGGGTTGGACTTTTGCTTTTCTGGGTCCCAAAGGGTCATCTAGGGTCATACAGGGTCTCTATTGGGAGGTGTCCACCCCATATTCTTCCCTCCATGGCCCACCTGGACCCCCAAAACTTCCTCACCTGCCCCTTGTTTCCTTGGTTGCCCAGTGGGGACGGACGCTGGCCACGCTCGCCTGGTCCTGGGCCCGATCCTGGTCTCCGATGCCCACGAGGGAGTCCCTGCAGAAGAGGAAGAGGAGGACGGAGGCGATGACGACAACGAGATGGTGCTGGAGGGTAAGCGGGGTGCAAGGGAGCCCCACTTCCCCCATTTGGGAGGGCAAAGGCCACCTTCGGGGCCACTTCCTTCCCGCATCTGGACCCTTCTTTGCCCTTCTGCTTTTCAAGCATTTTGCACACCAAAAAAGGCTTGTTCAGCTAAAAATAAGGTTTCGTGTGAGTTATGTAAGCAGCACCCATAGCAGTTTGAACCTGCAGCATGAAAAAATAGGGTGCATCTACACTGTAGATTTAGTGCACTTTGATATTACGTTCACTGCCACGGCTCAATACGATGGGATCCTAGGAGTTTGTAGTTTAGACATTCACCAGCCCTCTTTGGCAGGGAAGGCAAAAGACTTTGTGAGGCTACAACTCCCGCAAAAGACCTTGTGAAACCTACAACTCTCGCAAACAACCTTGTGAAACTACAACTCCTACAAAGGACTTTGTGAAACCTGCAACTCCCCCACGAATGACCTTGTGAAACCTACAACTCTCACAAAGGACCTTGTGAAACTTACAACTCCTGCAAAAGACTGTGAAACTACAACTCCCACAAAGAACCTTGTGAAACTACAACTCTCACAAACAACCTTGTGAAACTACAAATCCTGCAAAGGACTTTGTGAAACCTACAACTCTCACAAAGACTTTGTGAAACCTACAACTCTCACAAAGACTTTGTGAAACTACAACTCCCACAAAGAACCTTGTGAAACTACAAATCCTGCAAACGACCTTGTGAAACCTACAACTCTCACAAAGGACCTTGTGAAACTACAAATCCTGCAAAGGACTTTGTGAAACCTACAACTCCCATGAAGGACCTTGTGAAACCTACAACTCTCACAAAGACTTTGTGAAACCTACAACTCTCACAAAGACTTTGTGAAACCTACAACTCTCACAAATAACCTTGTGAAACTACAACTCTCACAAAGGATCTTGTGAAACTACAACTCCCAGGATTCCATAGCACAAAGCCATGGCATTTCAATAGTTTTCAATGTGCATTAACTCTCCAGTCTAGATGCACTCCAGAATCTCCTGACATGTTTTGCTTTCCTTGCAACAACAGAGGAATTCCTGCCGGTGGTCGAAACCAAGACAGAGGGAACCGGAACTCGGATCCCCTTCGAAGAGAAGAAAGGAACTACCAATATTTCAGAAGAGGAAGTTAAACCAGAACTGCCTTGGGAAGGTGGGTTTGCTGGTCAATTCGGTTTAAATCCAAATTCGGATTAAAAATAGAGCAGAACAGCAGCAGCCGGTATCCTTTGGGTCAGCAGGGCTGCAAATCCACCCCAGGTTTTATGCTTTTGGCTCAAATGGTTTCAGCACCGTTAGAGCTATCCAAAACCTGGAGTTCACTATGGAATAAATGCAGTTTCCAAGTTTCCTAAAAGTATGAGGATTGAGGATGCAGAAACTGTTGAAGTGGGAATGATTGTATATAGAGTTGTTTAAATGTAATTGAGTTATAGTGTTGCAATGTGAGCTGGAGATTGCATCATGCACTGTCTGCTGTCCACTATGCGGGTGTGTAAAGAGTTAACTGTGTATTGCATCAGACAGCAGAGGTGGTTATAAATAGCTCCCTGTGTTATCTGTTAGCTCTCTGCCCTCTGCCCTCTGCTCTCTGTCTCTCTGCACTCTGTATGTATATATCGTCTTGAGAGTTTTCCGTTTGTTAGTAAATCTTTTGTAGAAAGCCATACAGGCTTCAGCCTCTTTATTGGTGCCAGTGATTCTTCGTTGATCTTCCGCTGCATGTGTGTTTATCCAAACCGCGCGCTCTGACAGTAACTAGATCTCTCTGGCTCACCCAGTGTTGATTCTTAACCCTTTGCAGCCTATGTCCGAGGAGGTCCCATCGTCCACAGTGGTGAAGATGGCTCTGGATTTGGGGAGCAAGTCAAAGCCGTTGTGACAGGTATTAAAGCGTAGAATTGGGGGAAATTTCCTCATTTGGGTCTTAAGAGAATGAATGACAGATGGATGGCCTCAAGGTGACCCCTAAGTGTTATGAATAACTTTTCAATAACTTTAAATGATGGACATCGTCCATCCTGGCATATCCTGGCTCCAGAGGTTGATTCCTTGTGTTTACAACTTTTACAAGGTGCACTTTACCCAGTTCATTATTACAACTCGTTGTTTTTAATTTCATGTTTTATTAAGTTTGTTTTTTCTTTGTAGGTTAATGTTTGAATTTTATAATTGTGTAGGTTTTTGTCTATGGATGTATTGTTATTGTTTTTATCCTGGGCTTGGCCCATGTAAGCCGCCCCGAGTCCCCTTCAGGGGAGATAGAGGCGGGGTATAAAAATAAAATTATTATTATTATTATTATTATTTTATTGTATGACACAGCAAACAAGATAGATATGCTGGATTTCGTATCACAAAATCACAAGTCGAACACTTCCCAAGTGTCTAGGACTGTGTGATGTATTTTTGGATGATGCGTGCAGATCCCAGTAGGGTGGCCTTTTGCAGTTGGCAGATCGTAATTTTGTCAATGTCTATTGTTTCCAAATGCCGGCTGAGATCTTTTGGCACGGCACCCAATGTGCCCATCACCACCGGGACCACCTGCACTGGTTTCTGCCAGAGTCTTTGAAGTTCAATCTTGAGGTCCTGATAGCGGCTGAGTTTTTCCTGTTGTTTTTCTACAATGCGACTGTCACCTGGGATGGCGACATCAATGATCCAAACCTTTTTTCTTTTCCACAACCGTGATGTCTGGTGTGTTGTGTTCCAGAACTTTGTCAGTCTGGATTCGGAAGTCCCACAGTATCTTTGCGTGCTCATTTTCCAATACTTTTGCAGGTTTGTGATCCCACCAGTTCTTTGCTGCTGGGAGGTGGGACTTGAGGCATAAGTTCCAATGAATCATTTGGGCCACATGGTTGTGCCTCTGTTTGTAGTCTGTCTGTGCAATTTTCTTACAGCAGCTGAGGATATGATCAATGGTTTCATCGGTTTCCTTGCACAGTCTGCATTTTGGGTCATCAGCTGATTTTTCCATCTTGGCCTGAATTGCCTTTGTCCTGATGGCTTGCTCCTGGGCTGCAAGGATCAGGCCTTCTGTCTCCTTCTTCAGGGTCCCATTTGTGAGCCAGAGCCAGGTCTTCTCCTTAGAAGCTTTTCCTTCAGTTTTGTCAAGGAACTTTCCATGCAATGTTTTGTTGTGCCAGCTGTCAGCTCTAGTTTGTAGTGCAGTTTTCTTGTACTGATTTTTTTGTCTGCTGTGCTTTGAAGAGTTTGATTTTTGACTTCAATCAAAGCAGGTTCTTCACTTTGCTTTACATATTCTGCTTTACATATTGTTATTATTATTATTATTATTATTATTATCATTATTGATTGGTGTTGGCAAACACAAACAGCTCTGTGTTGACTTCCTTCTTAACAGTTGTAACCATTTCCTTAACTTGATGTAAACATTTCTCTTATCATTCACAGTTCTTATCACTGTTTACCAGGCAGCTCAACTATTTCAGGTCTCATTAGCAGGTTTTAATTACAATTCCGCAAGCACTAATAGTTAATCGTTTGCAGGCCTTAATCTACAGACGGGTGTCTTCAAATTTACTAGCTCACATTCATTCATTCATCTCATTCATCCCCACACATAATATATTCATATTTCATTTGATCTTGTGCCCTTTTCCTTCCCACAGAAGAGAGCACAGCCTTGGAATTCAAGGCCGGGGTGGTCTCCCGGACCCTCGAAGACGATCTCTCTTCTCGTACTTTGGGCAAGGTCCCTTCGGAAGGGGTCAACCTGGCCGCAAAAGGTGAGATCCCCATAGAAAAATACTACCTCCTTCCCTACCTTGAATGTTGCGCTTACCATAGATGGTTTTTAAGGAAACTGGATGGCCATCTGTCGGGAGGACTTTGATTGTGTCTTCCTACCTGGCAGAAGAGGGTTGGACTGTATGGCCCTCCAGCTCTAGGATTTTAACTTTGAATATGTTTTAGTGGTTTTAAATGAGGAATTTTAAAATACTGTTTACATTTAATCCTGTTTTAATGTTTGCATATTTATATATTTTAAACTCTATGCAGATGCTTTTATGTTAAGCTGCTTAGAGTTCCCTTCAGGAGAGATACAAGCCAGATATAAATAATATACAGTAGAGTCTCACTTATCCAAGCTAAACAGGCCGGCAGAAGCTTGGATAAGCCAATATCTTGGATAATAAGGAGGGATTAAGGAAAATCCTATTAAATATCAAATATGATTTTACAAATTAAGCACCAAAACATCATGTTATACAACAAATTTGATAGAAAAAATAGTTCAATATGCAGTAATGTTATGTTGTAATTACTGTATTTACAAAATTTAGCACCAAAATACCACGATATATTGAAAACATTGACTACAAAAATGGCTTGGATAATCCAGAACCTTGGATAAGCGAAGCTTGGATAAGTGAGACTCTACGGTAATAATAGGATTCTATTAATAATAATTTAATAATAATTTAATAATAATAATAATAATAATAATAATAATAATAATAATAATAATAATAATCTTTATGGCCACCTGTCAGGAGGGCTTAGATTGTGTCCTCGTGCCTCTCGGCTCTCCAGGTATTTTGGACTTCAACTCCCACAATTCCTAACAGCCTACCAGCTGTTCGGAATGCTGGGAGTTGGAGTCCAAAACACCCGGAGGGCCAAAATTTGCCTATGCCTGAGCTGTAGGATCCTAATGATAATAATCTGCATGGCCATCTGTTAGTAAGGCTTTGATTGCGTCTTCCTGCTTTTTGACAGGGGGTTGGATGGGAAGGCCCGTGAAGTCTCCTCCAACTCTAGGATTCTATGACCCTCATGTGTCTCTTCCAGATCAAGGATTCTGTTGTTGTTATTATTATTATTATTAATCTGGATGGCCATCTGTTGGGAGGGCTTGGATTGTGTCTCCTTACCTAGCAGAAGGGGGTTGGATTGGATGACCCTAATGTGCCAGCTTTAGGATTCTATTATCATTACTGTATCTACTCGAGTATAAGCCCAGTTTTTCAGCCCTTTTTTTAAGACTGAAAAAGTCCCCCTCAGCTTATACTTGGGTAAGGGTCCTGGTTGGCTTATATTTGGGTCAGCTTATACTTCAGAAGATATGGTACATTTATTATTTGTCTCTATTATTATTGGTATGATTACATTTATTATTTTTCTCTATTATTATTTGTATGATTACATTTATTATTTTACTCTATTATTGTTGCTACTATTACACTTATTTTACTCTATTTTTATTATTAATACATTTATTATTTCACTCTGATCTTATTATTATTATTATTACTGCATTTATTATTTTCCTGTATTTATTATTATTTTACTCTATTATTATTAAAAGGATACATAAGCACATTTACATTGAAGAAGATGAGAATAATGATTTGATCAGAGTTGGACAGTCTTATTTTAAATTTGAGCTTTATGTAAATATTCATAAACATTTAACCTACTGATGCCTCAATTAATGTAATTTTATTGGTACAGTACAGTCTCACTTATCCAACATAAACGGGCCGGCAGAACGTTGGATAAGCGAATATGTTGGATAATAAGGAGAGATTAAGGAAAAGCCTATTAAACATTCAATTAGGTTATGATTTTACAAATTAAGCACCAAAACATCATGTTATACAACAAATTTGACAGAAAAAGGAGTTCAATGCTCAGTAATGCTATGTAGTAATTACTGTATTTACAAATTTAGCACCAAAATTTCACGATGTATTGAAAACATTGACGACAAAAATGCGTTGGATAATCCAGAATGTTGGATAAGCGAGTGTTGGATAAGTTAGACCAGGGGTCCTCAAACTTTTTAAGCAGGGGGCCGGTCCACTATCCTTCAGACTGTGGAGGGGCCGAATTATCATTTGGAAAAAAAAAACCCAAATAAATTCCGGTACACACTGCACATGTCTTATTTGTAGTGCAAAACAACAACAACAAAAGAACAATACAATGTTTAGAAATGAAAACAATAGTTAACAACATAAACCTATCAGGATTTCAATGGGAAGTGTGGGCCTGCTTCTGGCCAATGAGATAGTCAAGTTAATTAGGATTGTTGTTGTTGTGTGACTTCAAGTCATTTCAGACTTTGGGCGAGCCTAAGTCTAAAATTATTTATTTATTCATTTACTACATTATTTATTACATTTATATCCTGCCCTTCTCACCTTCTCACTCCAGAGCAACTGTATGTACATACAATATATTATATTATTAGCATATCACAATATTAGCATTATATATTACTATATTGAACTATACCACTATACTGTAATATTATATGTAATATATAACATATAATTAATATTATTATATGGTATTATTATTAGTATTATATTGTATAACATTATAATATTATTATCAATATTATATGTATATACAATATATTATATTATTTAAAATGATATAAAAATATTATATTATAAATGAGGGCGGGGGCCAGGTAAATGACCTTGGAGGGCCGCATCCGGCCCCCGGGCCTTAGTTTGGGGACCCCTGAGTTAGACTCTTCTGTATCTATTTTTATTGCTGAAATTTACCATCCTCGGCTTATACTGGAGTCAATGTTTTCCCAGGGTTTTTTTGGTGGTAAAATTAGGTGCCTCGGCATGTATTCGGGTCAGCTTATACTTGAGCATATGCGGTATTCATTATCACTGATCTGGACGTCCATCTGTCAGGAGGGCTTGGATTGTGTCTTCCTGCCTGGCAGAAGGGCGATGGACTGGATGTCCCTTGGGATCTCGTCCAACTCTTTGGTTCTGTGATTCTACCTCTTTGGTCCCTTGCCAAACTACACATCCCGGGGCTGCAGGCCAGCAATCCCTGAGTGTTCTCCATGCTTCCTCTAGGCCTGAAGCAGCCGCCCGGCGGAGTGATGCTCCTGAGCGTGTCCATCCTGCTGGCCGGAGCTGGGGTCACCCTCCTCGTCTTGGGGGCCTTTGTCTTCTCCCGGAGGAGCCGCTGCCATTCGAACCCAGCACACCATCCTTCCACTCTTGACACAAGCCTCTGACGCATTCTTATCCGCTGTGAAGAAACAGAGTAAAGCAAAACAATATGGCTTTGAAGCCTTCTTTGTCTTTGGTCTCATAATCGTCTCCTCCCAGAGTATAGGGATATAATTGGCCTTCCTTACTTAGGCAATCCCTCATAATCCAAGTGTAAGGAACTAATATCGACTGCCACCAATTTGTAAAGGACTATGAACGACTAACACCAATTTGGAAAGGTGCAACCACCAAAGACTCAGGGAGGAGACCTTTTACTTTAAAGGGTAGAGCAACTTGGTTTAGAATATATGCGACAGAGGCTTAGATGTTGGAAGAACAATACGTTTATTCAGGCACAGAGTTTAGTGGTTACAATTTTGTTTCTCACTTAGAGGTATTCTTATTAACAGTTACAATACTAGAATGAGATGAATCAACTCTCCAAAGTATCACTTCTTTTACTTAAAGTAGTTAAAACTTCTTCCTCTGCTACTTTTAAACTATTACTTCAATGGATCTTTGTGAGTCCAGCTGGGATTGGTTCCCAAAGTCTGAAACTTGGGACTATCCAGTGACTTCAAACCACAGTCACCCCTGTGATATACTATCACAGATTCTCTGTGCCTTTCCAGGACACAGACTACATTAAATAAGTCACCAAACTTATTTAAAACCGACTCAAAATGAACAATTGAGTCTCCTTGATCCCATCAATCTGGAATCAATCTTCCCTGTGCCTCATCAGAGCACAGACTGACATTTGAACTTCCCTGGTTCTAACCACCTCAGAACCAGTCTTTCCCTGTGATTCCTCCGATTACAGACTGAACTCTGTTTAAAACATTCCCTCCTTTTTCATCCAGCTAGCTCCGCCCCTTTCTTGCCAGCTTCGAAATAGTTACATTTCTACAGAAGCAGCTACGTTTCTATGGCAACCAGCCTCTGAGTGCTGAGATGGCTACTCCCTTCATGCAATAACTATAATACTTACCCTTTTAAAACACACACACAATTAAACATAACACCTGTAAACCAAAATTCATACTTCATTACACCAAGTATGATGGCCCTCCAAGTGTAGTGTCTTGACGGTGGGTACGTAGGTGACTGGAGTCCTATTCTTGACCCGCATATTCTTCTGTAGGAGACTAGCCCAGAAGAGGGGGAGTAAAGGAGAGAATTCCAGGAGAGCAACAAAACAAGCCTTTTGTTATCATAGCTGATGATAAGGCAAAACAGCTGTAGGTACCCACATTTTGTGGTTCCATACCATCCAAATGGCCGTCGCGACATGTGCGTAGCAAACAAAGGATATTTTATATTTCAGAATTTATCTAGAATTGACCAATGGCTGAGAGTCTTCCCCACCTTCCACACCTACTTTGGCACAAGTGATACCAATGACCTAACTTGTTTACTCTGAGCTTTCTTCTCCCTCTGGAACTTCCTGAAGAAAGGCACCAGCTCACAGGAAGAGGAGGGGCACAGGTCCTGTGTTGCACATATTACTTTGATTCATACAAAGTGCTTATATTGCCTATATAAAGGCTATATGATATATGCAGAGGCAAGGCTATATAGGCAAGAGTCTACTATTTTCTGGCTTATGGTCCCTACACTTCCACTGTGAGGACATCGGTTTCCGGACGGAAGGCGGTCCCGGTCAGGGTTGGCTTGACACACCTTTTTGCTCTTGGCACGTTTCTCCCTTTTGCCCTCCATTCCTGCTTTGAATACCACAGCACTGCTGGTCACAGCTGACCTCCAGTTAGAGCCCTCAAGGGCAAAGGCTTCCCAATTCTTAATGTCTATGCCACAGTTTTTAAGGTTAGTTTTAAGCCCATAATAATAATAATAATAATAATAATAATAATAATAATAATAATAATACTTTATTTTTCTATCCCGCCTCTATCTCCCTGAAGGGACTCGGGGCAGCTCACATGGGGCCAAGCCCAAAACAGAAACAGAATGTGATAAGTTTATTTAATTTATTTGCAGTATTTATATTCCGCCCTTCTTTCTCACCCCGAAGGGGACTCGGGGCGGATCACATTATATACATATAGGGCAAACATTCAATGCCCATATACACATAGAACCAAGACAGAGACAGACAGACGCAGAGGCAATTTAACCTTCTCCTGAGGGGATGTTCGATTCTGGCCACAGGGGGGAGCAGCTGCTTCATCATCCACTCTGATGGCATTTCCTCATTCCAACGTCGTAAATTAGTTAAACTTGCCTCCCCACTTTTATAAGTGGTACCTTATTTCCTACTTGATAGATGCAACTATCTTTTGGGTTGCTAGATCAGCAACGAGCAGGGGCTATTTTTTATTTTTTAATTGATGGGTGCTCACCCCGCCAGGGCTGGCCTCGAACTTATGACCTCATGGTTAGAGTGATTTATTGCAGCAGGCTGCTCACCAGCCTGCGCCACAGCGCAGCCCCTTAAAACCAATGTAAATAACTAAAAAAGAGTATCAACACAACAATGAAATAAAATGAACAAATTAAAACACAGAATACAATATAACACTACAGCGACCAGATAAAAGATAAGGTAATAAAAACAGACATTACCACTAATGGATAAGATGGAGGCGGTCAAGTCAAAATGTATAGTTTCAAGATTCGTCTTATTTATTTATTTGCAGTATTTATATTCTGCCCTTCTCACCCTGAAGGGGACTCAGGGCGGATTACAATGAACACATATATGGCAAACATTCAATGCCAACAGACAATCAACATACATTAGACAGACTCAGAGGTATTTTTAACATTTTTCCAGCTTCACGATTTCGGCCACAGGGGGAGCTGTTGCTTCACCATCCAGAAGTGGCTGTACTTCCTCATTCCTTTCCTCATGTTTCGCTGGCAGTTTTATGGTGTTGCAAATTAGCCTCCCCGCATAAAGCGTCCCTAAATTTCCCTAATTGACAGATGCAACTGTCTTTCGGGGCTGCATAGGTCAACAGCAAGCTGGGGCTATTAATGGTCGGAGGCTTAACCCGACCCGGGCTTCGAACTCATGACCTCTCGGTCAGTAGTGATTTATTGCAGCTGGTTACTAGCCAGTTGCGCCACAGCCCGGCCCCTTCTTCTGAATGCGCACAGACTACGTTGTCATCGGCATATTGGAGTTATATAACAGATGTCGCGGTGAACTTGGTTTTGGCTTTTAGTTTGCTGATGTTAAATAACTTGCCATCTGTCCAACAGATGATTTCCACTCCGGTGGGAAGCTTCCCATCATCAAGATGAAGTATCATAGCGATCCAATTGATCTTGGGAGCTAAGCAGGGCCAGGCCTGGGTAGGACTTGGATGGGAAACTTGGGCCCTCAAGGTGTTTTGGACTCCAAGTCCCACCATTCCTAAGAGCCTCAGGCCCTTTCCTTTTGCCCCTCGGCCGCTTAAGCGGCCGAGGGGCAAAAGGAAGGGGCCTGAGGCTCTTAGGAATGGTGGGACTTGGAGTCCAAAACACCTTGAAGGCCTACACCTTTTTAATTCAGAAAAAAATACTTTCGTACTACAACTCCCAGAATACCTAATGTCAGCAAACATGGCGGGAAAGGCGCTGCTTAAGAAGAAAGCATGATGGGAAGTGTAGTCTAGGGGGAAAAGCCACGTTTCCAAGCCGTTCTCCCTTCCAAATAGTTAAAAAACTCCAATCCCCAAAATCCTTTGCCGTTGCCTTCGATGGATGAGGCCGACGGGAATTGTAGGCGCAGAGGAAACTTCGGAAAACGGAAGTCGGGGTTGCCCCGGCGACGAAATCCCCGGATGAGGGCTGCTTAGCCGGTGACGTCACGCACGAGGATGACGCGCTGTCTCCTCCTCTTTGGTGGCCCCGCCCCCTTTTTGTCTCCTCCCACTCTCTCTCTGAGGCGCCGGGTGATGACGCCTTTGGGCGGCGCCGGCGGCTCCTGAGGGAAAGAAGAGGCGGCGACGGCGGGTCCGAGGAAGAGGCCGAGCCGGGAGTCCGGCTTCCCCGCTCGGAGGGACGGCGGTGAGGCGGACGGGAGAGCCCTTTTTTGACCTTTCTCGGCCTCCTCCGCCACTTGGGCCCGCTCTTTTGGGTACCTTGGAGCCTGTTCTTTAGCCACGCCTCCTCCGGCCTGTTACCGTTTTGGCCCCTCTCCCCCTCCGTACCCCAAGCCACGCCTCCTCCTGGCTTCCTATGACCTGCCTGCGAGAGGAGACCCCAGTTCGGGTCTGAAGGAAGAAGGAAGGAAGGCCGTCGAGGGCGCAGGTAGGTGGGCCTCGGAGGGCAGGGCAGGGCAGGGCAGGGCCTGTCTGAGGAGAAGCCTTCATTCAAATGCATGAATGGCAAGCCTCCACAGTTTGGAGCAGAAAGTTTTTAAAGACCCAGCCAAGGCAGGATGGGCTTGAGGTTGGACAAATTTGCTGTATGGCTTCAACTGTGTGTGTATTTGATAGTCATTTATTTCATTCTGCTTGAATGTTTTGGCCACTTTTAGGTTTCAAACTTACTCATTGTTATGATTTTATTATTTATTTATTTATTCGCAGTATTTTTATTTATTTATTTATTTATTTATTTGCGACATTTATATACCGCCCTTCTCACCCCGAAGGGGACTCAGGGCGGTTTACAAGTATATATACATACAATATATTATATTATACAACTATATTGCAATATTATTAGTAATAGAGAGTAGAGTCTCACTTATCCAACATAAACGGGCCGGCACAACGTTGGATAAGCGAATATAATAATAATAGTAATAATAACTTTATTTTTATACCCCGCCCCATCTCCCCGAAGGGACTCGGGGCGGCTTACATGGAGCCTTGCCCGATAAAACAGTCAAATATCAAAACACAGCAATGAAACAATTATCCAATAAAAACATCAATATTAGTAAAAACAGTCATTAAAATCGACATAAAACATACAATATTAAAACAGGAGACTAATTCATAGAACCCAGGCAATATGTTGGATAATAAGGAGGGATTAAGGGAAAGCCTATTAAACATCAAATTAGGTTATGGTTTTACAAATTAAGCACCAAAACATCATGTTTTGACAGAAGAAGTACAGTAGATTCTCACTTATCCAAGTTAAACGGGTCGGCAGAACGTTGGATAAGCGAGTATCTTGGATAATAAGGAGGGATTAAGGAAAAGCCTATTAAACATCAAAATAGGTTATGGTTTTACAAATTAAGCACCAAAACATCATGTTATTCAACAAATTTGACAGAAGTAGTTCAATATGCAGTAATGCTATGTAGGAATTACTGTATTTACGAATTTAGCACCAAAATATCACAATACAGTAGTCTGACTTATCCAAGCTAAACGGGCCGGCAGAAGCTTGGATAAGCTAATATCTTGGATAATAAGGAGGGAATAAGGAAAAGCCTGTTAAACATCAAATTAGGTTATGATTTTACAAATTAAGCACCAAAACATCATTTCCTTATGGATGCTTTAAAATACCTCCCCACTTCTTAAGCAGTGCTTATTTATCTACTCACATTTTGCTCTCAAACCGTTAGGTAGGCGGAAGCTGGGCTAAAGGCCAGGAGCTCACCCTGACCCAGACCTTGAACTGTCAACCTTTTGATTGACAAGATTTACTGCACCTGCTGTGCTAAAGCCCAGCCCTAATAATAATAATAATAAATATTAATGTATTATATATTATTACTACAGAGACTCACAGTGAAAAGCATTATATTACAACTTAATTATGTAAATATTTGATCAGGTTATTTTTTTGTTATTTATACATTTATATTGATGTTATTTTATTTATTGTGTAGCTTGATTTGTTGTTTGTCTGTTTTATTATGGCACTGAATGTTTGCCACTTTTGTTGGAAACCACCCTGAGTCCCCTTAGGGAGATAGGGTGGATTACAATTAAATTATTATTATTATTATTATTATTATTATTATTATTAAACATTAATATTTTAAAAAATCAGGTTGAATCCTTAAAAGCATATATATTATAATATAGAAATATACAACTATTAAAACAGAATTAAACACATGCAGCACTAAAAAATTCACAGTTAACAACCATCAAAAAAGTTAAACACCACAGCACCCCCTGACTAGATCTTAAACACCTTTAAAAGCCTGCCTGAATAAGGAGGTTTTAGCCAGCCGCCAGGACAGCAGGGAGCAGGCCGTTCTGGCTTCTCTGGGAAGAAGAGGGGAGTTCCAAAATTTAGAGGCATTTGCCACTGAGAAGAAAGGCCCTATTCTCTCTTTGCATCCTTCTGTGGCCCAAGACGTGCCTTTTAGCTCAGTGTGGGCCATGCCTTTAAGGCCCAAAATCTCCCCAGGTCTAAAAGATGGTGGGGCAACTTTTGGAGAATAACGACTCCGTCAGACTGTAGACTGTAATATGCATACACAGTGATGCAATTTGGACGTAAAAAGCACTGCTGGTTGACTGTCAGGCATTAACTGTATTAAGAAAACATAAGTGTTGGTTCAACAGGTGGTGGGGAAAGGTATCCTTTTGCCTCTAAAAACAAGTAAAATTGGTGTGGAAGGATGCCAAACAGCTTGCTTTTTTTCAAGGACGTTTGCACACTTCTATTGGGCAAACGTTGGTTTGGGCTGTGTCTTTAAGGAGCCAAGTCTCTCCAAAAGCAAAGGATGGTGGTGCATCTTTGGAGACCAATAGCAGGCCCTATATGGCAGAGTTTTTCAAACTGTGTTCACCCAGATGTTTTGGACTTTAGCTTCCAAATTCCTAAAAGCTGGGAAGGTTGCTGGGATTTCTGGGAGCTGAAGCCAAAAACACTTGGAGGAGCAGAGTTTGAGAAACAATGCTTTATGGCATTGGTTCCCAAACTGTGTTTCTGCAAAACCCTAGGTTTGCATGAAAAATCTTTAAAATCTTTTTTTAAAGGCTGTGCTAGAGTGTATTGAAATTTAGTGTGCCTCTGCTTTAAAAATGGAATTGGAATTTGTGCCACTGAATGACTTTTGGGTAGGACTGATAGACCTATAGCTGGAAATGCTATCTTGCTCCCCTTCATGTGCACCTATCTTTTCAGTTAATGCCTGCTCCAAAAATAAATTTAGTTGGATATCACCCCAAATTTACATATTCAGTTGGGGGAGTGAGGAGGGAGTCTTCTGAACTGTGACCCAAAAAGTCTGGAAACTGGTGCTTTATGGTATGAGTATTTGTGGCTTAGGATCCATTCCATCAGGCTTTGCAATACAGGGTATTTTAATAAGATGGATGCCATTAGAAATTACTATATTACACAGATGGGCCATGAATGAAATTTTTATCCCTTCAAAGGAGGGATACTTTTGTTTCTGGCTTTAAATGGTTAGTCAAACTTGATGACACATTAAGCTGTTTGTAACTTTTTGTGTAATTAGTAAGATGTTGCCATCATGAAATATACTGCTTTGATATTGAGTCCATTATTTTGAAACATGCTGTATAACTTAAGTATATGTATAAGTGGGGCAACATTGTACATGGGAAGCACTGCTGACTGGCTGATGTGCATTAAGGGCGTTCATGTGCTTTGGTTGGAATTTGTTGTCTGGTTGTTGTGGTTTGAAGCTAGCTTCAAACTGCATGAAATGGTCAGTGTAGATGGGCCCTTTTTAAAAACATGTGCTGCATTATCTCCAGAGGCAAAATCCTTGATCCAGAAGGAGACTGTCAGCCACCTTGGTTCCATTTTGTCATTACAGTAGCACAGTCCAATTTAGGAAGTGCATAGTTCATGGCACGAGTTTTTATGGGTTATGGCCCACCCTGTCAGGTTAGGTAGTATAATCCGGGTATATACATAAACTTTGGGACAAATTGTACACAGAATTTTTTTCTGACTGATTGTCAGACATTAATTGTATTAAGCAAACTTGGTGGCAGTGCAACAGGTGGCAATATTAATGGATAGTTGGCCTTCCATGCCAATGGACTCTGCATCTGCAGACCTTACCATTCACAGCTTGGAAATGTTTTTTTTTTTTAATTCAAAAACCAAAGCTTCATTTAGGGACACTATTATTTTACTGCACCATTGTATATAACGGGATGAGCATCCACAGATTTGGGTCCTAGAACCAATCCCCAGGGAATATAAGTCCCGCTGTGTTTATTTTATAAATAGAATATATAATGTGCGGGATTCTGGTGGTTGTAGTCTCTCACAAAGGTAATGTTTTGAAAATAAATATGGACAAAACAATACATGATTGAACATGCTTTGATCATTAACAGATGGTTTCCAAAGACTTGTGGAAGTGTAAAAAAAAAAAAAGCCTTTGCCTGTTGTTGGAAGGGCATTGTAGAGGGGCACAGGCCAGCTTCTTTAGGGTGGAGCCACCAAGAAGGCCCTGTCTCCCATGTTTACTAGGTTCTTCTTATTATTGCTGCTGCAGTTCCCTCACCTATGAAGTTGACTGAATTGTATTGGTGGTTGTTTGATATTATTATTGATGTATTAACTCTTGTTTTATTACCTTATTGTGTTTTAACCTGTGTATATTGTGCTAATGTATTCACGTTGTTACTTTTGTGAACTATGTTGACCAGGCCTTGCCCCATGTGAGCTGCCCCGAGTCCCCGTGGGGAGATGGTGGTGGGGTATAAATAAAGTTTTATTATTATTATTATTATTATTATTATTATTATTATTATTATTATGTTACCACCAGAATGATCTCGGTTCCCTTATGGCTGACAGACCATCTTTCTTCTCTTTCTTATAGGACTGTGAGAGCCATGAAGGAAACAATTCAGGCCAAGAAGTACTGGGGAACATCCCCTGGCCTTCATGACGCATTGGGCCACCGGGACAAGATCTGCCGTCCTTCCCAGGAATGGGGCCAACCAGAGCCCAAACGCCGCGGCGGTGGCGGCTGTTTTGAGGGCAACCGTCGGTTGGCCTACGCAAGCAAACAGTCTCCAGGATTCGGCCCCATGTCCTCCGGCAGCGACGAGGAAGACAAAGGGAAGTGGGGGCTCCCCTGCATGTCCGGCTGGGGTGTGGCAGGCGGTGCGTCTAACTCTACTCCAAACAAATCCGGCAGCAGGGGGAAAGTGGCCCGTAGCGGGGGCCGGGCCTGGCCCTTCGAAGTGAAGGCGGGGGCCAATTCCCGGGGGCGCCCGGCACTGCTCGGAGGCACCTTGAGGCGGCACGGCTCCCGCCGTCGGCGCCAGAGAGCCCTGCAAGCCTTCCGGATGCTCCTCTATTCCAAAAGCTCCTCCTTCGCTTTCCATTGGAAGCTCTGGGGCAAGATGGCTTCCAAGGCACGTCGCCGGCCGGGGACAAAGCGGGCTCGGTCCTCCTTGTCCCTTTCCCCAGGGTCGCAGCCGGACGACGACCACCTCCCTCTCTACAAGAAGAGCTGCCCCTTAGTCGGGGAAGAGGACTGCCAGGGCGGAGCTAAGCGCCGGCCCCGCCCCTTCAAGCCCCACCCTCCCTCTGAGCCCCACTTGGACTACGGCTTGGACGGCGCCTTCCCCGCGCCTTCATCCGGGCCTCAGACCCCTCGCCTCGGCCTCCTGGGGGCATTGATGGAGGACACTGCCTCTTACCCTCAGTATGTAGAGCTGCAGAGGGTCAGTTTTGACAGGGACCCGGGAAGCATGGAGATGGACGAAGATGAGACGGACGCCATGCTCAAGTTCCCCACGGGAGGAACCCCGGCCTCACCCCGGAGCCGGAAGGCCGGAGAGGCAGAGCTCAGCCTGGATGGAGACCGAGGTAAACCTCCGGACTTGTTGTATACTATTAACAAAGCGAGGCCAGGAGTAGAGGGCTTTTAGGGGGTTTCACTGATGTCATCAAGGTCTGATCCTCAGTCATTGCCTGAGGATCAGAGGGACATTTTGGCCTCTTTTTGCTTAGATGCTTATTCTCTATGGTAGGCATGGAAAAACCTTGGCTCTCTAGGTGTTTTGGACTTCAACTCCCACAATTCCTAACAGCTGGTAACAGCCTCAGGCCCTTTCCTTTTCCCCCTCAGCCGCTTAAGCTGGAGGGCTGTAGTTTTCTCATGCCTGCCCTTTGGGAATAGATTTTTCAGTATGTATGTGTGTGTGTGTGTGTGTGTGTGTGTGTATATATATATATATATGAAATAGGTATGAAACCCAAATATATACTGATAAGAAATAAGCATTGGCAAGGCTTGCTGAACTGGCTGGTTTTCCTTTTTATGAAGTACAGCTGAAGCGTCTTCTGCAAACCCTGTGCAACAGATTCGCCTAAATATCTTAAACATTATAATAATAAATAAAGAATAATAAAGGGGACTTGGGGCGCCTCACAGAAACACTGTAGTGTCACCTATAAACCACAATACACAGTGCTCAAGAATGAATACATGACATAAGTATAAAAACAATACACGTAAAATCCCAGTAAAATTGTAAAAATTATAAAAATTTCCTAAAATGCATTAGAATCTGAATAAGCTGGCTATTTGCAATAATGAAGTGCAAAGTAGCACAATCGGTGGGTCATTGAGCTGGCCAGATTACACAGGCTCAAAGGCCTGTCTGAACACTACATTATGTTCAGAAAATTTTTACTGTTGCCAAACTTTTCGGGATGAAGGGGACCCCATTCATGGTTGAGACCCACTGTTTGAGTAGTGACCTATAGGACTTGGCAGCCTCACTTTTTCCATTAGGAGGATCCAAGTGAGTTGATCTGGGGAAGACCCTCTGCTTGGGGGGGAAGGGGCCTCTCTGTGGAGTCAATGCCCTCAGTCAAGTCAGATTTCTGGGTAAGGGCAGCATCTTGTTTTTAATAAGACCATGCGGCCATGATTGGGGGTGGGGGGCAGGAAGACATCATACCAACCTGAGAGCCAGGAAAATAGTTACATCTTGTCTCCTGTGCCATAGCAACATGCTATGCTAATTTACATATATAAACTATTTCCTCGAAAATAAGACATCCTCTGAAAAAAAGACCTAGTAGAGGTTTTGCTGAATTGCTAAATATAAGACCTCCCCCAAAAGTAAGACCTAGCAAAGTTTTTGTTTGGAAGCATGCCCGCCAAACACAATACCAGAGCATGCAGGATCAGTAAATGTACATACCATAGATTGTTGTACATGGAAATAATGGTAGTAACACATTCTTGATAGGATTCACAGTTTGTCTGATTATGCTGGTTTGTGATGACAACTACTGTATGATAAATGTTCTTTTTTTTGTCAACAATAAATGTGAATTATTTTTCATGGAAAAATAAGACATCCCCTGAAAATAAGACCTAGCACATCTTTGGGAGCAAAATTTAATATAAGACACTCTTAGTTTCGGGGAAACAGGCTGTCACACACACAATAATTTATAAATTTATAATATATTGTATATACTTATAATATTGATTATAATATTATAATGTAAAAAGTTATACTAATAATATAATATAATAATATTAATTATATTATATATTAAATGTAATATTACTAATAATAATACCATATAATGATATAGTACAATATAGCAATTTAATGATTTGTAAGCCGCTCTGAGTCCCCTCCGGGATGAGAAGAGCGGGATATAAATGTAGTAAATAAATAATAAATAAATAATTATATTTGGGGTTCATTCCAAGCCCTCCTTGACTCTATGGTCTCTGTCATCTGCCTAGAAGCATAGAACCCTAGAATTGGAGGAGAACTTCAAGGGCTGTCCAGTCCAACCCCCTTCTTCTACGCAGAAATCAAAGTCTTTACAACAGATGGCCATCCAATCTCTGTTTAAGAATTTCCAAACTCCACAGCTCTCTCAGGAAGCAATGAATTCCATGGTCAAAACAGTTCTTACGTCAGGAAGTTCTTCCTAATGTTTAGGTGGAATCCCTTTTCATGGAATTTGAATCCGTTCCTCCATTGTATCCTAGTCTCTGGAACAACAGAATTCAAACCATCCCCGTCCCCCCTCCTCATCCATGGGGCATTCTTTCTGGTATTGAAACTTGTCTTTTGTGCCCCCTCTTCTTGCTTGCAGGCCCCTTGGATGCCCTTCCCAACGGCTTTTCCTCCCTGGCTCCCGACGGCGACTTGTGCTCCCTCCCGGGAGTCACGGATGCCACCATCCTCATCAGCAACGTCTGCAGCATCGGAGGCCGTGCGGCCGAGGAGCTCTTCCAAGGCCCCCGGGACAAAGAGAGGCTGCTGGACCCTGCCGGAATGAGGCTGGAAGCCGGGGCCCAGCAGGCAGAGCCGGCCATTGAAAGCGGGCAGGAGAGACTCGCCGAGAAGGCCGCCCAGCACAGCCCTCTGCGGGAAGAACACATCACGTGTGTCCACAGTAAGTGTGTGTTTGTGTGTGAGAATGTGTGTAAGCAGCCAGAGCAGAAACGGTAGGGACTTGTATCTGAGGAAATGGGGGAGAAAGAACACATTTATTTATTTAGTACATTTATATCCCACCCTTCTCACCCCGAAGGGGACTCTGAGTAGCTTACAAATCAAATGTACATACAATATATTATTAGCATAGCACAATATAAGCATTAAATTTCTATATTGTACTATATCATTATACGGTAATATTATTAGTAATATTACATCTAATATATTGTATTGTATTATTATTAGTATAATTGTATTACATCATAATATTATCAATATTATATGTAATATGTATATACGTTGCAGCTGTACTGGTCACAGGTTCCCCCGGGTCTGAAAAAGCATGTTTTTGGTGCTAAACCAGGCGTGGGCAAACTTCAGCCCTCCAGGTGTTTTGGACTTCAACTTACACGATTTCTAACAGCTGGTAGGCTGTTAGGAATTGTGAGAGTTCAAGTCCAAAACACCTGGAGAGCCGAAGTTTGCCCATGCCTGGTCCACACTGTAGAATGTAGTCTGGAAATATTTTGGAATTTGCATATATACACATAATGAATTTATACACATAATGAGCTTTCTTGGAGATGGAACCCAAATCTAGACACACATAGACACTCACACTTATTTCCGCATGAGCTGTTGTGGAGTTCAGCCCACCTCCTCATAAGATGTCCAGGCATCTGAAGAAATGAGTTGAGGTCCCCAAGACTCTCATGCTGATTAATTGGGCTTTAAGGTGCTCTTCCTTCTTCATGAGGGATATTAACTCATTACTGTGTGCCTTCAGGTCATTTCTAACAGGCAACAACACTAAGGCTCTCATGGGGTTTCCTTACCAGATTTGTTCAAATAATATTTAGCCTTTGCTTCACTCTGAGTCTGGGAGAATGTGACCTGCCCAAGGTCACCCAGTGGGTTCCCAGGACTGAGTAGAGATTCTTATAGAATCATAGAATAGTAGAGTTGGAAGAGACCTCATGGGCCATCCAGTCCAACCCCCCGCTAAGAAGCAGGAAATATCCTGGACTTGAATCCATTGTGCAAACTCCTATACTTTTCTGGCTCTCTTAATCATGAATTTTAAACTTGTGCCCTGTGCTTTAATCTCTGCCCTAGGTATTTAATACTGTATGTATTATATAGAAATACATGTTTGTTTGTTTGTTTGTTTATTTATTAGTGATGTTTATATCCCGCCTTTCTCACCCCAAAAGGGGACTCAGGGCGGCCTACAAGTTATATATATCTACAATATATGATATTATTAGTATAGCACAATATAAGCACTATATAAGCACTATATAAGCATTCTATATTATTATATTGTACTATACGACTATATTGCAATATTATTAGTAATATTGCATGTAATATAAATATACAACTATAGTAATTATTATTATTATTATTATTATGACGTTGTATTACATCATAATATTATTATCAATATTATAGGTATATACAATATATTATATTAGTATATATTATATTATTATATACCTATGTTAGTATGTATTTTTCTAGAACTACGTTCTAATATGTGTGTTTATAGAATTTTTGTGTGTTTTGACTGTGCTGTAACCTGCCTCAAGAAGAAATAAAATTATTGTTATATTATTATTAACGTCAATAATAATAATAATAATAATAATAATAATAAAATTATTGTTATATTATTATTCCCGGACGGCTGTGTCAGTCTGACAGTCCTGCTTGCCTTCCGTCCGTTCTCCAGGCTCCTTTCTGGGGCCTTGCTCTTCCTCCTCCTCCATTGGACTGAGTCAGGTCACCATGTCCTCATCTCCCTTCTCGCCTTTCCCCCAGACATCCTGGACGAGTTCCTGCAAATGTACGGCAGCCTCATTCCTATCAGTGTGGACGAGGTGGTGGAGAAGCTGGAAGACATCTTCCAGCTGGAATTCTCGACGCCACAGAGGTAAAGCGTGCCTTACCCCCCACCCCTGGTCCCCCCATCCTCCATAGAACCCCAAGGGTCATCCAGCCCTGCTTGGTGAATGTGGCTGAGGTTGAAAGCACTTCAGGAGGCCTGCTTTGTAGTCAAGAGGGGCATAGAGAAAGAGTAAAGTGCTGTGACTGAGATTCTGGGAGTTAATCGTGGGGAAAGGGGAGAGGGTTGTATTTGCGCCCAGCTGTGAATGCAGCAGCTTCAATGCTGAGGCCCCAACCCACACTAGGACAGCAAAAGTGGACTCCACTTTCTCCCCAAGGGCTACTTGTTGTTTCAGAGAAGCGCTGCAAGGTGTGGAATCCAAAACAAAAGTGTTGTGGCCAAAAGAACCAGACTGTTGTAGCTTGAAGCTCTTAATTGTAGCTTGAAGCTCTTGCAGGGAGTTGGACTAGATAGCCCGTGAGGTCTCTTCCAACTCTACGATTCTATGATTCTAATTCATAGAATCGTAGAGTTGGAACAGACCCCCAGGGCTATCCTGATCAATCTTTTAGATGGGCACCCAATCAAAGCACTCCCAACAGATGTTGTAAATTTGTGTTTTTGTTTTGATTTTATATTGTGATGTTGGGCAAGGCCCCATGTGAGCCGCCCCGAGTCCCTTCGGGGAGATGGGGCGGGGTACAAGAATAAATTATTATTATTATTATTATTATTATTATTATTATTATTATTATTATTATTATTGCCATCCAGCCTCTTTGTATAAACCTCCAGAGGAGATGGGGACTTTGCTGGACTCTCAGGAAACAGCAGATTCCTCCATTGAATAGCTCTAAATGTCAGGAACTGTTTCCTGACATTTTGGTGGAATCTCTTTTCCTGCAATTTGAATAAGTGGCCCTGTATCCTAGTCTCCAGAACAGGCATGGGAAAACTTCGGCCCTCCAGGAGTTTTGGACTTCAGCCCCCTCAATTCCTAACAGTCGGTAAGCTGTTTGGAATTGTGGAAACTGAAGTTCAAAACCCCCGAAGGGCCAAAGTGTTCCCATGCCTGGACTAGACCCAGGCTGCAAGGTTTCCCTCTGCCATGGTAAAGGAGGGTCCTTTTGCTTTCTCTGGCATTTCCCTGCAGGAAAGGCATGGTCAACCAGCTGATCCAGTCCTACCAGCGCATGCCAGGCAACGCCATGGTCCGGACCTTCCGGGTGACCTACAAGCGCCACGTGGTCACCATGGACGACCTGCAGACGCTCTATGGGCCCAACTGGCTCAATGACCAGGTATGGCACGTGGTGGGAGAGAAGAGGGATAGGAAGGGGCCGAGGAGGGTGGGATGCAGTGAGGCCATAATACAGAGGCCTACAGTATTGATATATTCCTGTGCTCAAACTAGATCATAGTTGGCTCCCCGCTTTGGTGTATCTTATGGGGCACAGTACCCTTGCAAAAGTGGGGAAACTGGATTAGAAGGACCCAAGAGAACACCTTTTGAGGAATCTTTAGATTGTTCAGTGCAACTCCATGATCTACCTCTGGCAGATATTGACCATACATTTGCAGTTCATTTTTAGGAGCCTACCCAGGTTTTTATCTAACTATGTTTTACTGTAAATGTGATTCTTATATGTTTTATTGAATTGTTTATATATTGTTATGCTTTTTACATTGACTGTAACCAGCTGGGCCTGGCCCCATGTAAGCCGCCCTGAGTCCCTTCGGGGAGATGGAGGCGGGGTATAAAAATAAAGTTGTTGTTGTTATTATGATTGCACTGGAGGACCAATTTTCCTAGAGAGAAGATGTTAAATCCACAGATGTGAAGCTGGAGGGAAACTGGGAAACTGAGAGAAAGTAAAGGCTTTCTGTATATACAGTAGAGTCTCACTTATCCAACACTCACTTATCCAACGTTCTGGATTATCCAATGCATTTTTGTAATCAATGTTTTCAATACATCGTGATATTTGGTGCTAAATTTGTAAATAAAGTAATTACTACCTAGCATTACTGCGTATTGAACTACTTTTTCTGTCAAATTTGTTGTATAACATGATGTTTTGGTGCTTAATTTGTAAAATCATAACCTAATTTGATGTTTAATAGGCTTTTCCTTAATCTCTCCTTATTATCCAACATATTCGCTTATCCAACGTTCTGCCGGTCTGTTTATGTTGGATAAGTGAGACTCTACTGTATTTCAGATTTCAGTATTAATGTCAAAAATACATAGTCTGATTTTACATAAGATTTGTGCTACATTAGAACATCCACTGCCTTGAATGGCACCAAAAAGATAGAGCGAGCGAGACTGGATCTGTGACATGGCAAGAGTTGTGTGGACCTATGTTGAGCCCTGCATTTGGCTCTGTAATTAAGCCCCTTCTCCCTCCCCCCCCCCCCCCCCCACTCCACCCGAAACAGGTCATGAACATGTACGGGGATCTCGTCATGGACACGGTGCCAGAGAAGGTGAGCATCCAACCTTGAATTTTCCAACCCAAGAGGTAGGTTCAGGGGCTTACGATTGTAAAAGGCTTGGTCACCTTGAGCGGATGATGGGGACGGACGCCCACCTCTCCCCCTTTGGCTCTGTGTCCGGTTCGTGGAGTTATTACAGAGTTGGAAAGGACCTTCAGGGCAGTTTCCACCTCCGAGTCCAGTCTCCCCCCAGCCTGCTTTCATGGGATGAAGCTCCTTTGTATGTGTTTGTATCTGTTTTTCCTCTTCCACCAGGTTCATTTCTTCAACAGTTTTTTCTACGATAAGCTACGAACCAAGGGGTACGAGGGGGTGAAGCGCTGGACCAAAAATGTAAGTTGGGAATCGGAGATGATGGGGTCGGAATCAGCCATGGGAGGAGGTGGACAAAGAGGAAAATAGTGAGAGTTGTGTTAATAATAATAATAATAATAATAATAATAATAATAATAATAATAGTGTTCCCTCACATATCGCTGGGGTTAGGTTCCAGGAACACCCGCAATAAGTGAAAATCCGCAAAGTAGGGACACTATATTTATTTTAATATTTATACATTATTTTAGTAGTTATACACTATTTTAAGTCTTTATCAACCAATCGTGTGTTGATAAATCGCCTCCTTCTCCTTCCATTGTCACTTGGGCTCCTTTTTTCTCCCTTCGGCTTCTCCTTCCTCCCTTCCTTAGGCTGTAAATTGTATTTTTTAAATGATTTATAATAGTCTTTTAGAGGTTATTGAAACACCACGAAACAGCGAATCCGCGAAAAGTGAACTGCGAAGTAGTGAAGGAACACTGTAATAAACTTTATTCTTGTATCTCATCCCATCTCCCCGGAGGGACTCGGGACGGCTCATATGGGGATGAAGCCCGGTACATCATAAAATACAGTATCAATACATTTAAAACAAGAACATATAAAACAAGCATGTAAAACAAGCATATAACCAGCAAACATGATGAACAATACAAAACACTGGTAGAGTATTTGATGAGGTCAGGCGATAAAATATATGTATGTGCAGTCATTTCAATCTCTTGAGCTGGGCCAATAAATGCAGTAGATAGGATGAGTGGAGACATTGGAGAGGAATAGTGTCCAGTATGCCTGTTCAATCAAACACACACTGAAATAACCAAGTTTTCAACCCTTTTTGGAATGTTAAATCACAGGTTGGCAAAGAGTGGTTGCACGAGGCCTCTCAGTCTAAGTTTTATGGACCCTGAAGCCCGCTGTCTATCAGCCCCATCCTTCCAATTTATTTTTGGTTCATGTTTTGGACTTGTTTTTTTGCCCCCAACCATGCAGAAATAAAAATGCACCCAGCGCCACACAAAAAGAAATGCATGTGAAAAAGATCTAGGGCTGTTAGTAGACCACAAGCTGAACATCAGCCAAGAGTGTGATGCGGCAGCTGAAAAGGTCAATACAATTTTAGGTTGCATCTGTAGGAATGTAGTGCCTAGACGGAAGGAAGTCCTAGCCCGCCTCTCTCCTGCTTTGGGCAGGCCTCTTTGCCTGGAATAACAATCCTGAGTCCAGTTCTGGGCAAAGCAATCAAAGGAGGAGGTGGACAGTGTCCAGCAAAGGGCAAGCAAAATGGTTAAAGGTCTGGAACGTATGGCTTCCTATGCGTCGTCTTCATCATGGAAAGAAGTGACAAGTGGAGTGCCGCAGGGCTCCGTCCTGGGCCCGGTTCTGTTCAACATCTTTATTAACGACTTAGACGAAGGGTTAGAAGGCACGATCATCAAGTTTGCAGATGACACCAAACTCAGAGGGATAGCTAACACTCCAGAAGACAGGAGCAGAATTCAAAACGATCTTGACAGACTAGAGAGATGGGCCGAAACTAACAAAATGAAGTTCAACAGGGACAAATGCAAGATACTTCACTTCGGCAGAAAAAATGGAAATCAAAGATACAGAATGGGGGACGCCTGGCTTGACAGCAGTGTGTGCGAAAAAGATCTTGGAGTCCTCGTGGACAACAAGTTAAACATGAGCCTACAATGTGATGCGGCAGCTAAAAAAGCCAATGGGATTTTGGCCTGCATCAATAGGGGAATAACGTCTAGATCCAGGGAAGTCCTGCTCCCCCTCTATTCTGCCTTGGTCAGACCACACCTGGAATACTGTGTCCAGTTTTGGGCACCGCAGATGAAGGGAGATGCTGACAAGCTGGAAAGCGTCCAGAGGAGGGCAACTAAAATGATTAAGGGTCTGGAGAACAAGCCCTATGAGGAGAGGCTTAAAGAGCTGGGCATGTTTAGCCTGCAGAAGAGAAGGCTGAGAGGAGACATGATAGCCATGTACAAATATGTGAGGGGAAGTCATAGGGAGGAGGGAGCAAGCTTATTTTCTGCTGCCCTGCAGACTAGGACACGGAACAATGGCTTCAAACTACAGGAAAGGAGATTCCACCTGAACATCAGGAAGAACTTCCTCACTGTGAGGGCTGTTCGGCAGTGGAACTCTCTCCCCCGGGCCGTGGTGGAGGCTCCTTCTTTGGAGGCTTTCAAGCAGAGGCTGGATGGCCATCTGTCGGGGGTGCTTTGAATGCGATTTCCTGCTTCTTAGCGGGGGGTTGGACTAGATGGCCCTTGAGGTCTCTTCCAACTCTACTATTCTATGATTCTATGATTCTATGATTCTAAGAGTATTTTTGGGGAGATTGGTTGGTTTTGCTTAGATCAAGAGGGGACATGGTGTGCCTTCAGGGCATCTGTTGACGTATGGTGACCCAGTGAGTTTTTTCCTTAGGCAAGGAATCCTCAGAGACGAGTTCTCTCTTCTGAAATATTGCTCAGAGTTCCTGATATGTGTTGTCCATCTCCCACCCAAGTACTAACCAGAGCTGCCCTTGCTTAGCTTCTAGGATCAGGCAGCTTCTGGTGCCTTTAAATATCTGAAAGAATGTCATGGAGAAAATGGAGCCAACTTTGTTCTGTTGTGCTCCAAAGGATAGGATCCAAACCACTTAATTCAACTGAGAAAGAAAGAGGTTCCACCAAATTTTAAGTAATATGAAGAAGTGTTTGACAGTAGAATGGACGTCCTTGGAGCCAGAGAGAGTCCATCTTAAGAGATCTTTAAACAGGTTGGATAGGCATCTCTTTGGGGAGCGTCTTCCTGCATGGCAGAATAATAATAATAATAAATAAAACTTTATTTATATACCGCCCTATCTCCCGGATGGGACTCAGGGCGGTTTCCAATCATAAAAACCACACATACATTACATAACATAATAACACATTATTAAGCAAGGTAAAACAATACAATTATATAGCAATAAATAACACAACCTGATCAAGGAGACGGGAACCATAAACCCAATATATTAAAATATATCATTGTAGGCTAGAACTAGAGCGCTGCTGCTTAAACTGTGGCTCCTAACCCCAAATATGGCTCCCTTGGCTCAATGTTGAGGTCATGAAATATTAGGTAGTAGTCAACAGTTTCTGAGCAACAGCCATTTGCCCAAATCTGTTGGCAACAACATGCAATGTTTACAGCAGACTCTGCAGAAGAGACTTCAGCTGTGCTCCTCAAAACTGAAAAAAAAAATCAGACTGTTCAGCAAGCTTTGCAAATGCTGATTTGTTATCAGGAAATGTTGGGTTTTCATACTTCTATCTATATATATAAAAGGCTTTTGGCATCACGGCGACTCACAAAACAACAAAACCCAACACCCCCCAAACTCTAAAATTGGCAACACAATCCATCATCCGTGCCTCCAGTAAGATACAACACAATCACACACACAAAAAAAAAAACAATCACAACACCAAAAAAAGGCCAAAACCCACAACAGGCAATGTACGCATGCGTGCAGAACTCAAAGTATTTTTCGGGACAGCATGGCTGCCCAGGATCAGCTCGCTCAAAGATTTCCCCTAGATAGCAAGCACCCAGGCTTTGAACCACCGAGGCTATTCATTACAATTCTACCACCCCAAAAAAACATTCCCTTAAAAGGCAACTACCTAACCTTCCACGCAGCAAGCCTATTCCTTTCTATTCCACCTCACCGAACAACGATTCACATAAGAAAATGGCCAGGCTTTCAGGCTACAAAGCTATTCCCTGTTATTCCACCTACCTAACAAAGAATTCCCATACGCCACAGCAACGCGTGGCCGGGCACAGCTAGTATTTTATATACGTATATGCCTGGGGTCACGAGTGGAAAAAGTTTCAGAAGCCCTGGGCTAGATGGCGCTTGGGGTCCCTTCTGTCTTCTGACTCCCGTCTCCCTCCCAGGTGGACATCTTCAACAAGGAGCTGCTTCTCATCCCGATCCACCTGGAGGTCCACTGGTCCCTCATCTGCGTGGAGGTGAAGAAGAAGAAGATCACGTACCTGGACTCCCAGCGCACCCTCAACCGGCGCTGCCCCAAGGTAGGCTGCTGGGACACAGGAGACGGGACCACTCCTGGGGGGCTGACCATCATGGGGACCTCAGGAGAAGCGCAGTGGCTGCCTTCTTCCATTAAGGCTCAACCAGCCTCCTCTCACTCAACTCCCCAAACCCCCCAGCCATCACATTCTGCAGGTTCAAACCCACAAATCCACAGGGGGCCAAGCTGGAGACGTTAGTTTCATAAGATGCTTTCCTAAGTACTTTGGTATATAGAACGCCCTCCCAAGTGAAGTCAGGCAGGCCCCCTCTCTCCTATCCTTCCGTAAAAGAGTTAGGACTTGGCTGTGGGACCAGGCCTTTGAACAGTAGGAGCAGCATCAACTACAACTATATGTCTCAGGACGCAATGACAGACCCGGTTTGGACTCAAAACGCGCCTAGATGTATATTTATTTGTGTATTTTATGAATGTTTTAATGTAACTTAATTTCTTAAATTGAATTGAAATGTTATTGTAATTTTATATGTATGTTTATATTGTAAGCCACCCTGAGTCCCCTTATTGGGTGAGAAGGGCAGGGTAGAAATACTGTAGTAGTAATTATTATTATTATTATTATTATTATTATTATTATTATTATTAATATTAATATTGCTAATAATAATACTATAATAGTATAATAGTATAATAATACTAGACACTTGGGAAGTGCTCGACTTGTGATTTTGTGAAACGAAATCAATCACATCTACTTTGCTGTATCATACAATAATAATAATAACTGAAAAAGCTGACACAATATGACGATTTAAAGATCAAACTACAAAGACTCTGGCATAAGCCAGTCAAGGTGGTCCCAGTGGTGATGGGCACACTGGGTGCAGGGCCTAAAGACCTTGACCTGCACTTAAACACAATAGGCACTGACAAAATCCCCACCTGCCAGCTGCAGAAGGAAGGCCACCTGACTGGGATCTGCATGCATTATTCACCGATACATCACACAGCCCTAGACACTTGGGAAGTGTCCGGCATGTGATCCAATTCAACAGCCAACATAGTGTCTGCTGTGGACTCATCTTGTTATGTTAATAATAATAATAATAATAATAATAATAATAATAATAATAATAATACTACGAAATGCCAAGAAAACTAGCTTTGGGCCTGAGCAGAGCATCCCTAGACCAGAACAGCTGCCAATTGACCTTTTAAGGCATAAATTGAATATAATTATCTGCCCCTCATTAAATGTGGGCTCTCTTTTCCGTTCCTTTTGTCCAGCACATCTGCAAGTATTTGCAGGCTGAAGCAGACAAGAAGAATCGCCCTGACTTCCGAGACGGGTGGAGAGGAGTTTTCCAGATGGTGAGTGTCTGTCTTCCTTCGTGAGGGAGTGTTGAGGAACGGCCCCCCAAAGCCTCAGTACAATCTCATCTTTCCCTGCTCCAGTTATAGTGCATTGCTCACACTGGATATGCTGATGGAACCCAGCAGCAGGTGAAAGTGTGGGTTTCTCCAGGTGATCCTAATGCCAGGGCTGCTAAAAGATTCCCACTAGACCAGTGGGTCCCCAGATGTTTTGGCCTTCGACTCTCAGAAATCCTAACATCTGGTAAACTGGCTGGGATTTCTGGGAGTTGAAAGTAAATAAAGTAAGTAACTTTATTTTTCTATCCCACCCCATCTCCCAACAGGGACTTGGGGCGGGTAACATGGGATAAGGCCCAAAAACAAACAAAATACAACAAGGCATATCACAAAAATAAAACGCAGTGAGATCAACATTATAAAAACAGTACAATTACATTAATCATAAGTACACATTAAAAGCATAAAATGGGTAAAACAAAATAAAATTTCAATGTATTCAATGTATACATAGGTATTATGTATATTGAAATAAGACATGCATCGCAAAAATATTGTTAATTGTTGGAATGTAAAAAATTTAAAAACACACACACACAAAATAAATAAAATAAGATGAAATAAGATAAAATGAACCATCAGGTTGATGGAGGGGGATGGTATGAAGGGGTTTGTAGACCAAAACACCTGGGGACCCACAGGTTGAGAACCACTGCACTACACAGAGGAGGAAGAGGAAAGGATTCTGGGCTCTTTGTAAAAAGGGGCTTCTTTGCCAGAGGCTTTGTTCCCTGAGGCCTGTCCTTCAAGACTCCATTGCCCTTCCTGGTCTCTGTTATCTTCTTCACTTTCTCCCCTTTGTCTCCCCCAGAACATTGCCAGGCAAAACAACGACAGCGATTGTGGAGCCTTCGTCTTGCAGGTGAGTGCGAACCCTTCTCAAGACCCGAAACTTACTTAGGCGGTCCCTAGTAGTTCGAGGATGATGGTCCTCCATCTTCGCTATCTTGGGGATGGACCTGTAGATGGCTGAGGAGACCTATTCTTGATCTGCATGTTCTCTTGCAGTGAGGACATCTGTTTCCAGGTGGAAGGCGGTCCCGGTCAGGGTTAGCTTGACGCTCCTTCCTCTTGGCACGTTTCTCCCTTAAGCTCTCCATTCGTGCCTCTTCAAACTCCACAGCACTGCTGGTCACAGCTGACCTCCAGTTAGAGCGCGCAAGGGCCAGGGCTTCCCAGTTCTCAGTGTCTATGCCACAGTTTTAAGCCCATCTTTAAATCTCTTTTCCTACCCACCAACATTATGTTTCCCGTTCTTGAGTTCAGAGTAGAGCAACTGCTTTGGGAGACGGTGATCTTTGGGCATTCGGACAACGTGGCCTTTAGTCCAGCGGAGTTGATGGTGTAGGAGCATCGCTTCAATGCTGGTGGTCTTTGCTTCCTCAAGCACGCTGACATTTGTCCGCCTGTCTTCCCAAGAGATTTGCAGGATTTTCTGAGGCAACGCTGATGGAAACGCTCCAGGACTTTGGTGTGATGTCTGTAGACCATCCACGTTTCGCAGGCGTAGAGCAGGGTTGGGAGGGGAATGGCTTTGTAAACAAGCCCCTTGGTCTCTCTACGGATGTCCCGGTCATCAAACACTCTCTGCTTCATATGGAAAAATGCTGCACTCGCAGAGCTCAGGCGGTGTTGTATTTCAGTGTCGATGTTGACTTTTGTGGAGAGGTGGCTGCCAAGGGAGCGGAAAGGGTCAACGTTTTCTAATGTGACACCGTTAAGCTGTATTCCTGGCTTTGCAGAGGGATGAGCTGGTGCCTGTTGGAAGAGCACTTTGGTTTTCTCGATGTTCAGTGAGAGGCCGAGCTTCTCGTATGCTTCTGCAAAGGTGTTGAGAGTGGCTTGTAGGTCTTCTTCTGAATGCGCACAGACTACGTTGTCATCGGCATATTGGAGTTCTATAACAGATATTGTGGTGACCTTGGTTTTGGCTTTCAGTCTCTTGAGGTTAAATAGCTTGCCATCTGTCCAATAGATGATTTCCACTCTGGTGGGAAGCTTCCCATCAAAAAGATGAAGTATGGGTTATTTTATGTCTTTCGGGCTGTGTGGCCATGTTCTAGAAGTATTCTCTCCTGACATTTCGCCCACATCTATGGCAGGCATTCTCAGAGGTTGTGAGGCATGGATAAACTGGGCAAGGAAGGAAAAAATATATATCTGTGGAGAGTCCAGGGTGTGGCAAGAGTCCTTTGTCACTGGGAAGCCAGCATTAATGTTTCAGTTAATCACCCTAATTAGCATTGGAAAAGTTTTGTCTCTTACCTGAGGGGCATCCTTTGTTCAGCCATTAGCCGTCCTTGGGGCTCCTCTGCCCTCAGAGTGTTGGTTCCCATCTACTGTTTTGATTTTAGAGTTTTTTTAATACTGGTAGCCAGATTGTGTTCATTTTCATGGTTTCCTCCTTTCTGTTGAAGTTGTCCACATGCTTGTGGATTTCAATGGCTTCTCTGTGTAGTCTGACATGATTGTTGTTGGAGTGGTCCAGCATTTCTGTGTTCTCAAATAATACACTGTGTCCAGGTTGGTTCATCAAGTGCTCTGCTATGGCTGAATTAGTCTGCAGGGCCTTTCATGTTCTTTGACTCTTGTTTGGGCAATGCTGCGTTTGGTGGTCCCTATGTAGACTTGTCCACAGCTGCATGGTATCCGGTAGACTCCTGCAGAAGAGAGAGGATCCCAGGTGAAGCATCATAGCGATGAAGATGGAAGCCAAAGGGTTTTATATTGAGTAAGAGAGACTTACGCCACTAACTCCAGGTTCTCCCTCTGTTTTCCTTCCGTCTAGTATTCCAAATACCTGGCTCTGGGCCTCCCCTTCACCTTCACGCAGCAAGACATGCCGAAACTCCGCCGACAGATGTACAAGGAGCTGTGCCACTGCAAGCTCATTGCGTGACCGCCTGCCTCCCGCCCACCGACACACACAGACACCCCCGGAGACCCTCCCTCCGCGCCGGAGACGGGAGGCCGCTCCCCCTCGGCCCCACCGCGGGAGCCGCACCCCGGACGGCCCTTCCCCGCCCCTCCTTCACCAACCGTCTTGGGGCGCCTTCAACAAGGACACTCATAGGTCACAGGAACTCTTGAGGTTTGACCACCGGACTCTTATTATTACGGAGGGAAGGTCTTTCTTTTTTTACCCAAAGTTGGGGGAAGCCCTTCTCTCTTTGTTTCTCTCTTCCTGGTCTTTTTTCCCCCCCAGTTCATATTTAAGCCTCGGGTGGGATTTCTCTCAGTTGGTTCTTTTTGGGGGACGTTGAGGGTGGGCTCAGAGTTATTGAGGGCTTCTGCATTAAGTCACCCTCGATCAAACGTTCCGTTTTGAATTTGGGGACCAGGAAGGGAAGGGGAGGAGGAGGAGGACTCAGTTAGCCCCCCCCCCACCAAACACACACACCCGACTTCTCCCCCCAGTTTATTGCCCTGTTGGTTACTTGTGTTAGTGGATGATGTCTGGGTTTCTTTTTCTTTATTTTTTTTCCCAAAGGGTTTTGTTGTTTTGCGGGGGAGGGAGGGAGTTAGAAAAGGGGGGGACGGGGAAGGGGCGGTGAGGGTTTTTTTGGGGGGGTGCGGGAACAGTTTATACACTGGGGCCGAGAGGACGGAAACAAGCATTTTTTATACGTTGGCTGCCATTGTGGGTAAATAAAAAACAAGACGTTCTTTGGAGAAGCATGACGGTGCAGATGGACTTCCTGCCCACCCTCCCCTAAGCCTGAAGCCAAGCCCTTGAGCCCCGTGTCCAGAATCTGGAGGGGGGTTGAGAGGTGTAAAACTAAGCAGCTGCTGAGCCTGGTGCCAATAACAAGAAAGATTATTATTATTGGGTTTCTGCATTGGTTCTGGGCTGTATGGCCATGTTCTGGGAGCATTCTCTCCTGACATTTTGCCCACATCTATGGCAGGCATCCTCAGAGATTGTGAGGTCGGTTGGAAACTAGGGAAATAATAATGATAATAATAATAATAATAATAATAAACCAGACTGACAAAGTTCTGGAACACAACACACCAGACATCACAGTTGTGGAAAAGAAAAAGGTTTGGATCATTGATGTTGCCATCCCAGGTGACAGTCGCAATGACGAAAAACAACAGGAAAAACTCAGCCGCTATCAGGACCTCAAGACTGAACTTCAGAGACTCTGGCAGAAACCAGTGCAGGTGGTCCCGGTGGTGATGGGCACATTGGGTGCCGTGCCAAAAGATCTCAGCCGGCATTTGGAAACAATAGACATTGACAAAAAAACGATCGGCCAACTGCAAAAGGCCACCCTGCTGGGATCTGCATGCATCATCAGAAAATACATCACACAGACCTAGACACTTGGGAAGTGTGCGACTTGTGATTTTGTGATATGAAATCCAGCATATCTATCTTGTTTGTTGTGTCATACAATAAAATAATAATAATACTTCTTGGCTATCAAACATCTAAGAAATCTCACAAAATTTCGCATCTGATGTACATGGATGACCTGAAGCTGTGTGGGAAAACGGAAACTGAAATCCAGTCTCTAACCAACACTGTCCGAATTTTTAGCACTGATATCAACATGGAGTTTGGCTTGGACAAATGTTCGACAGTGGCATTGAAGAAGGGAAAAATCACTGAAAGTGAGGGCATCAATATGCCCAATGGCCAAACAATAAAGTCTCACCAGCCAGAGGCCTATAAATATCTGGGCATATTACAGCTGGACAACATCAAGCATGAACATGTGAAAACTGTGGTCAGCAAAGAATACACACAAAGGGTCAGAAAAATTCTCAAAAGCAAGCTCAATGGAGGCAACACCATCAAGGCCATAAACACCTGGGCCATACCTGTCATAAGATATACTGCTGGCATCATAAACTGGACACAGGTGGAACTGGACAATTTGGACAGAAAAACAAGAAAACTCATGACCATTCATCATTCACGTAGAGGACTCTTACAAGTAAAGCAAGCAGTCAAAGAAGAAGAACATGCCCTGGCAGAATATGTCAAGCAAAGTGAAGAACCTGCTTTGATTGAAGTCAAAAATCAGAAACTCCTCAAAGTACAGCAGACAAAAAACCAGTACAAGGAGAGGACCTGGCTCTGGCTCACGAATGGGACCCTGAAGAAGGAGACAGAAGGCCTGATCCTTGCAGCCCAGGAGCAAGCCATCAGGACAAAGGCAATTAATAATAATAATAATAATAATAATAATAATAATAATAATAATAATAATAATAATAATAATAATAATAGAAGACCTGGCTCTGGCTCACGAATGGGACCCTGAAGAAGGAGACAGAAGGCCTGATCCTTGCAGCCCAGGAGCAAGACATCAGGACAAAGGCAATCAAGGCCAAGATCTAAAAATCAGCTGATGACCCAAACTGCAGACTGTGCAAGGAAACCGACGAAACCATGGATCATCTCCTCAGTTGCTGTAAGAAAATCGCACAGACAGACTACAAACAGAGGCACAACTATGTGGCCCAAACGATTCGTTGGAACTTATGCCTCAAGTCCCACCTCCCAGCAGCAAAGAACTGGTGGGATCACAAACCTGCAAAAGTATTGGAAAATGAGCACGCAAAGATGCTGTGGGACTTCTGAATCCAGACTGACAAAGTTCTGGAACACAACACACCAGACATCACAGTTGTGGAAAAGAAAAAGGTTTGGATCATTGATGTCGCCATCCCAGGTGACAGTCGCAATGACGAAAAACAACAGGAAAAACTCAGCCGCTATCAGGACCTCAAGATTGAGCTTCAAAGATTCTGGCAGAAACCAGTGCAGGTGGTCCCGGTGGTGGTGGGCACACTGGGTGCCATGCCAAAAGATCTCAGCCGGCATTTGGAAACAATAGACATTGACAAAATTACGATCTCCCAACTGCAAAAGGCCACCCCGACTGGGACCTGCGAGTATCATCCGAAAATACATCACACAGTCCTAGACACTTGGGAAGTGTTCGACTTGTGATTTTGTGATACGAAATCCAGCATATCTATCTTGTTTGCTGTGTCATACAATAAAAATAATAATAATAATACTTTATTCTTATCTCCCCGAGGGGACTCAGGGTGGCTTACAAAGGGACCAAGCCCAACAGCGTAATAAAACACAACAGTAAAAACAAATCCAAACGCAACAATAAATACATCATAATAAAACAAACAGCAACCACAATTTAAAACATGTTCAATGACCCGGAGCTATATAATTAGTCCTTCGATCTTCAGACTAAAGGGTGAAGGATAAGGTTTATATGTCTGTGGAAGGTAACTAAGGTGATTAATTGAAACATTCACAGTTGCCTATAACAGACAAGAGTTCTTTCTCCCACCCTGGACCTTCCACAGATATATACCATATATACTCGAGTATAAGCCGACCCGAATATAAGCCGAGGCACCTAATTTTACCACACAAAAACTGGGAAAACATTGACTCAACTATAAGCCGAGAGTGGTAAATTTCAGAAATAAAAATAGATACCAATAAAATTACATTAATTGAGGCATCAGTAGGTTAAATGTTTTTGAATATTTACATCAAGCTCAAATTTAAGATAAGACTGTCCAACTCTGATCAAATCATTATTCTCATCTTCTTCGATGTAAATGCCCTTATGTATCCTTTTAATAACAGAGTAAAATAATGCAAATAATAATAATAATAATAATACAGGAAAATAATACATGTAATAAAAAAGAGTAAAATAATAAATGTAATAATAAGATCAGAGTGAAATAATACATGTATTAATAATAAAAAACAGTAAAATAATAGTAGCAACAATAATAAATGTATTAATAATAATAAAAATATAGTAAAATAAATGTAATAGTAGCAACAATAATAGAGAAAAATAATAAATGTAATAATACCAATAATAATAGAGAAAAATAATAAATGTACCATATCTTCTCAAGTATAAGCTGACCCAAATATAAGCCAACCAGGACCCTCACCCGAGTATAAGCCGAGGGGGGCTTTTTCAGTCTTATAAAAAGGGCTGAAAAACTAGGCTTATACTCGAGTATATACAGTAAACCCTACTTGCCTAGTCTTCAATAGACCTCACAACCTCTAAGGATGCCTGCCATAGATGTGGGTGAAACGTCAGGAGAGAATGCTTCTGGAACATGGCCGGAGAACCTGGAAAACTCACAACAACCCAGTGATTCCGGCTATGAAAACCTTCGACAACACATTATTATTATTATAATATTTATTTTATTATATTCATACCCCACTTTTATCTCTCCTGAAAGAAACTCAAAGGTTCTAGAGCAGGTCATTGAAGAGACACTTTGTAAGCACCTAGAAAGAAATGCAATGTTCTCTAAAAGTCATGCCAGACAAACCTTATCTCTGTTTTTTGGACAGAATTACAAGCTTGGTAGATGCCGTGAAGGCTGTGGATGGGGCGTCTCTCCACTTCAGGAAGGCCTTTGATAAGGTTCCCCGTGGCATTCTCAGAAAGAAGTTAGGAAAACATGAGACATGCAACGTTACTGTGAGGTGGATTGGGAACTGGTTGACTGGCCCAAGAGTGGGTTGCGGCGAGTGTTGTGGGCTGTCTGGCCATGTTCTAGCAGCATTCTCTCCTGACGTTTCACCCACATTCTCAGAGATTGTGACATCTGTTGGAAACTACACAAGTGGGGTTTATGCATTTGTGGAATGTCCAGGGTGGGAGAAAGATCTCTTGTCTGTTTGAGGCAAGTGTGAAAGCTGCCACTGGCCAGCTTGATTATTTATGTATTTATTTATTAATGACATTTATATCCCGCCATTCTCACCCTGAAGGGGACTCAAGGTGGCTTACAAGTTATATGTATATAAAATATATTATATTAATAGCATAGCACAATATGAGCATTATATATTACTATATAACCACTATATTGCAATATTATTAGTAATATTACATGTAATATAAATATACAATTATAATAGTGTATTATTATATTGTATTACATTATAGTATTATTCTCAATCTTATATGTACATACAATATATTATTAGTATAGCACAATATAAGCATTATCTATTACTATATTGTACTAAACCACTATATTGCAATATTATTAGTAATATTACATGCAATATATAATATACAATTATAATAGTGTGTTATCATTATATTGTATTACATTATAATGTCATTATCAATATTATGTATATACAATATATTATGAGCATAGCACAATATAAGCATTATATATTACTATATTGTACTATACTGTTATATTGCAATATTATTAGTAATATTACATGTACAATTATAATCGTGTATTATTACATTGTATTACATCATACTATTATCAATATTATATGTATATACACTATATTATAATATTAGTATAATATAGTATGAGTACAGTAGAGTCTCACTTATCCAAGCTAAACGGGCCAGCAGAAGCTTGGATAAGTGAATATCTTGGATAATAAGGAAGGATTAAGGAAAAGCCTATTAAACATCAAATTAGATTATGATTTTACAAATTAAGCACCAAAACTTCATGTTATACAACAAATTTGACAGAAAAAGTAGTTCAATACTTAGTAATGTTATGTTATAATTACTGTATTTACGAATTTAGCACCAAAATATCACGATATATTGAAAACATTGACTACAAAAATGGCTTGGATTATCCAGAGGCTTGGATAAGCGAGGCTTGGATAAGTGAGACTCTACTGTATTATATATTTATTATATTGTTAAATTGATACAGATTAACATTGAATAGTGTTGCAGTTCAAAGCCTGGCTGCATTCAGCCTGGGGAATCCTTTGTTGGGAGGTGTTGGGTGGCCCTGATAGTTTCCTGTCTGTAATTCCCGTTTTGTGAGTCTTGCTTTTTATTTACTGTCCTGATTCTAGAGTTTTTTTTAATACTGGTAGCCAGATTCTGTACATTTTGATGGTTTCCTCCTTTCTGTTGAAATGATCCACATGCTTGTGGCTTCTCTGTGTCGCCTGACACGGTGGTTGCAAGACAGTAAACAATCCTGACAGGAAACAATCAGGGCCAGCTAACATCTCCCAACAAAAGAATCCCCTAGGCAGGCTTTGAAGCTGCAAGGCTGTTCAGTGCTAATCAAGCCGGCCAACGGCAACCTTGAGAGTCCCATACAGCAAATTCCATGACTTATAGGTTAAAATTCATTTGCCTTTAATTTAATAATTTCAACATTCACACTTGCCTCCCAACATCCTGGACATAATTGCACAGGTATATAAACCCCACTTGCCTAGTTTCCAACAGACCTCACAACCTCTGAGGATGCGTGGGCAAAACATCAGGAGAGAATGATTCTGGAACATGGCCATAGAGCCCAGAAAACTCAAAGCCTTCGACAACACATTGGTCAAAGAGTATTGACCAATGGCTCTCCTTCGTCTGGGAGAGAAATGACCCCAAGTTGGCTCGGGGCCTTCGGAAACTACAACTCCCAGGACCCCATAGCATTGCAGTTACAGGGATATCCAACTGGACTGAGCAAATATTCAAACCTTTCCCATCCTGATGTTGACATTGGTTGGACTACACTTCCCAGAATCCCCCAGAAGCAGCGATTGCCTGGCCAATTAGTATGATTTGCAATCATTTCAACCCTATTTATTTATTATTTATTTACTTATTACCGACATTTATATCCCGCCCTTCTCACCCCGAAGGGGACTCAGGGTGGTTTACAAGTTATATATACATACAATATATTATATAGTATGGCACAATATAAGCATAATATATTATATTATACTATACAACTATATTGCAATAATTATTAGTAATATTACATTTGATGTAAATATACAATTATAATAGTGTATTATTACATTGTATGACATATTATTATTAATATATATACAATATATTAGTATAGCACAATATAAGCACTATAATATTGCAATATTATTAGTAATATTACATGTAATATAAATATACAATTATACTAGTGTATTATTACATTGTATGACATATATATATATATATATAGTATTAGTATAGCACTATATAAGCACTATAATATTGCAATAATTATTAGTAATATTACATGTAATATATAGAATTATAATAGTGTATTATTATTAATATATATATACAATATATTAGTATAGCACAATATAAGTATGACATAATATTATTAATATACATATACAATATATTATTAGTATAGCACAATATAAGCCCTATAATATTCCAGTAATTATTAGTAATATTGCATGTAATATAAATATACAATAATAATAGTGTATTATTACATTGTATGGCATATTAATATATATATACAATATATTATTAGTATAGCACAATATAAACATTATATAAGCACTATAATATTGCAATATTAGTAATATTACATTTAATGTAAATATACAATTATAATAGTGTATTATTAAATTGTATGACATATTAATATTGTGCTATACTAATATATTGTGTGTGTGTATATATATATATATATACACACAATATATTAGTATAGCACAATATAAGCATTATATAAGCACTATAATATTGCAATATTATTAGTAATATTACATTTAATGTAAATACACAATTATAATAGTGTATTATTACATTGTATGACATCATATTTACACACACAATATATTAGTATAGCACAATATAAGCATATAATCACTATAATATTGCAATATCAGTAATATTACATTTAATGTAAATACACAATTATAGTAGTGTATTATTACATTGTATGACATATTATTAGTATTATATGTATATACAATATATTAGCATAGTATAATATGAGTAATATATATTATTATATTGTTAAATTGATACAGGAGACATGGTGGAAAGATTTCCCCCCCCATTTACAAAGGGAGGCCTCTCGCCCACGTGGGCTTTTTTCTCTCCTTCCTCCTCGCCTCCCATTGGCTGCCGCCTTTCCCGCCCCTTCCTGACAGGCGCGGCGGAGAGCCAATCCGTTTCAGTTTTTCCCGCGGTGACGTCACGTCGCCTGCTTTCCCGTCCTAGCCCCGCCTCTTTGACGTCACCCAACTTGCGAATTTCGCCCAATCAACGCAAGTCGGCGTCAACGCCTGACGCGGCGCGCCCTTTCCATAGGGTTTTTTTTTTTCACAGGCTAGCCAATAAGGGAGAAGCCGGTCTAGCTGACGAACAGCGCGGCGGTCCAATGGAGAGAGCGGAAAGAGGGGGCGGGATTTGACGTACGGGCCAATAGAGGAGGGGCCGGTGGGCGGGGCCGCGCGGCTCTTATAAGGGGCCATGAAGCGGGCGGGGCTAGGACCTTTCTGCCCAGAATGTCTGCGAGTCAAGAGAGCCGGTGAGTGAGCGCGAGGAGAGGCTGTTCTCCCCCCCCCCGGGGGTAGGCCTAGGCTGTTCCCTCTTCCTTCCATCCTCCCTCTTCGGTGGACCAAACCATTTCAGTGGTAGGGGGGATTCCGTTATACATCCCTCATTCCTGCTATTTTCACAATCCGGGTATTTTTTTCCTTTGCGTGCTTTTTTTCCCCTCACCCTTGGCCTTAAGTTCCCTTTCCTCCATACCACGTGGCCGATTTTTTTTCCCTCCCCCTAAAAACGGATTGGACTCTCCCTCGTCCTTTTAGTCCCTTATGGACCCCTGGGCGAAACCATTTCCTTTCCGGGGGGGAGGTGAAAAAAAATTGGGGAAAGGTAGGTAGGCCTTGAGCGCTGGCGCGGCCTTGGCGTGCCTCCTCAAACGAAGAGGGACGCCATTTCGCGGATCGAGGGCGCTCTTAATGGAGCTGCAATCCCACCTATTCTTCTCCCCCCCCATTTTTGAAACCTATTGGTCCGCCCTTTCCGCTGGTTTCCTACATGTAGGACGAGTCTATTTTCTTTCTATGGGGGTAGCTTAATTATTTTTAAGGTGTTTTTTTTCACTTTCTTCGTGGAATGCTTTCCCCACATTTCCCCCCGCCATTTTGTGTCTCGTTCTTACACAACTTTCTTCCTTTTCCCCACAATAATGGTTCCTTCCCCCTATTTCCAACTCTTCCCTCCCCCCTTCGAGACACTTGGTACTTCCCAGCGCCTTGTTTCTTTGGGGGTGCTTGGGCGAGACCATTCCCTTAGTCGGGGGGCTCGCTCAGGCAAGACCATTTCCGAACTCCTTCGCTTTATTCCAATGGAAACGACCCTCTCCCCCCTTCCTTCGGAAACGTTTGGTACTTCCCAGAGCCTTGTTTCTTTGGGGGTGCTTGGGCGAGACCATTCCCTTAGTCGGGGGGCTCGCTCAGGCAAGACCATTTCCGAACTCCTTCGCTTTATTCCAATGGAAACGACCCTCTCCCCCCCTCCTTCGGAAACGTTTGGTACTTCCCAGAGCCTTGTTTCTTTGGGGGTGCTTGGGCGAGACCATTCCCGAACTCTTTCGCCTTCTTCCAATGGGATCAACTCTTTCCCCCCCCTCCTTCGGAAACGCTTGGTACTTCCCAGAGCCTTGTTTCTTTGGGGCGCTTGGGCGAGACCATTCCTTATTCGGGGGGTCGCTCAGGCGAGACCATTCCTAAACTCCGTTTTCTTCCCATGGGAACAACTCTACCCCCCTTCCGGAACACTTGGTATATCCCAGCGCCTTTCTTTTGGGCTCTTGGGCGAAACCATTCCTTATTCGGGGGGCGGCTCGGGCGAGACCATTCCCAAACTCCTTCTAATGGGAAAATCCATTAATTAGGAACGGGGGGAGAAATTGTGAATCCTAGAATCTCATTTTTTTGTCACCACCCCCCCCCCTCCCTCGGGCGCGTCCATTTTTTTTTCCTTCCTGGCCTTGCCCATTGTCCTGCCGCTCCGCATCCGGGAACTTTCGGGCGCCCGTGACGTCACGCGGCCCCCGTGGCCGCAGGCGAGGAGGGGGGGCGGCGCCTCGGACGCCCTTATAAGGAAATTCCGGAAGTGGGAGGCCCGAGAGCGGAGGGAGCAGCACGTGGGAGGCGCCGCAGAGGCCTCGGGCCGCGCGCGCTGCGAGGACCCGGATGCCAGGAAGGGAGGCCGGCGGAACTTCCGGTCGCAGAGGCCTAAGATGGGGCCTTGGGTTAAAAATGGCGGCGGAGCGTTGTGGACACCTCCAAGGGAGGCCTAGATGGATAGTTTGAGGGAAAATTAGGTAATTTAAGTGTGGTTTTAGCTTCTACTAACAGTTCTATGCCGACTTGGGTCCTGTGGGGTGTTTTGGACTTCAACTCCCAGCGTGCCTCGCGGCCTCAGGCCCCTTCCTTTTCCCCCTCAGCCGCTTAAGCGGCTGAGGGGCAAAAGGAAAGGGCCTGAGGCTGTGTTGAAGTCCAAAACACCTGGAGGGAGGCCCAAGTTTGGCTCATGCCTAACCTAAAGTAATAATAATAATAATAATAATAATAATAAATTTATAGACCACGCTATCACCCCGAAGGGACTCAGGGCGGTTTCCAACATACGGCAACCATTCAATGCCAAAAGAAAACCATACAAACAGTTTACATCAAGACAAAGCACATTAGACAGCATAGACTTGCCATCAGTTGGGGGCCCTCCCTCCAGCAACAACATAGTACTGTATACTAATATTGTGCTATGGTGATATATTTTATATGCCTATAATGTTGATAATGCAATAGAATACTAATAATACAATATAATATTAATTATATATTATAATTAATGCAATATTACTAATAATATTACAGTATAGTGGTATAGTACAATATAGTAATATACAGTAGAGTCTCACTTATCCAACATTCGCTTAACCAACGTTCTGGATTATCCAATGCAATCTGACTTTTAGTAATCAATGTTTTTTGTAGTCAGTATTTTCAATACATTGTGATGTTTTGGTGCTAAATTTGTAAATACAGTAATTACTACATAACGCTACCGTGTATTAAACTGCTTTTTCTGTCAATTGTAAAACATGATGTTTTGGTGCTTAATTTGTAAAATCATAACATAATTGGATGTTTAATAGTCTTTTCCTTAATCCCTCCCTATGATCCAACATTTTCGCTTATCAAATGTTCTGCTGGCCCGTTTATGTTGGATAAGTGAGACTCTACTGTATGCTGCTTATATTGTGCTATGCTAAATAATATAATACTTTGTATGTAAATATAAATTGTAAGCCGCTCTGAATCCCCTTCGGAGTGAGAGAGGGCGGAGTATAAATCTAGTAAATATAAATAATAATAATTGTTATTATTATTTTATTTTTATACCTTGCCACCATCTCGGGGCAGCTTACAGATAGAAAACACACCTGGAATCACACTGGGTCCAGTTCTGGGCACTGCAACTGAACAGAGATGTTGACTCTAAGATGGAATTTGTCCAGAAAAGGGAGACTAAAATGTTCAAGGGTCTGGAGAACAATCCTTATGAGGAGCGGCTAAAAGAGCTGGGCATGTTTAGCTTGCAGAAGAGAAGGTGGAGAGGAGAGATGAGGAGAACCCATAGACCAAGACATGAGGGGGAACATAATAATAATATATTTATCAAGATGTGAGAGGAACATAATAATATATTATTGTTGTACTGGTCAAACCACACCTGGAACCACACTATCCCATTTTGGGCACCATAATTTGAGGGAGATGTTCTGGAATGTGTCCAGAAAAGGGAGACTAAGATGATCAAGAGTCTGGAGAACAGTCCCTATGAGGAGCGGCTGAAAGAGTTGGGCATGTTTAGGCTGCAGAAGAGAAAGCTGAGAGGAGAGATGAGGGCCAGGGATCAAGACATGAGGGGGAACATAATAATAATATATTATTGCTGTACTGGTCAAACCACTCCTGAAATCACACTATCCCATTCTGGGCACCATAGTTTGAGGGAGATGTTCTGGAATGGGTCCAGAAAAGGGAGACTAAAATGATCCAATAGTCTGGAGAACAGTCCCTATGAGGAGTGGCTGAAAGAGTTGGGCATGCTAAGCCTGTAGAAGAGAAGGTTGAGAGGAGAGATGAGGGAGTGCCGTGGCTCAAGACCTGAGGGGGAACACAATATATTATTGCTGTACTGGTCAAACCACACCTGAAATCACACTATTGCATTCTAGGCACCATAGTTTGAGGGAGATTTATTTATTTATCCTCAATGGGACTCAGGGCGGATCACACTGCACACATAAAGGCAAACATTCAGTGTCATAACATAGAACCCAGAGATAAGACGCAGGCACAGGCTGGCCTCGAACTCATGACCTCTTGGTCAGAGTGATTTGTTGCAGCTGGCTTGCTTTCCAGCCTGCGCCACAGCCCGGCCGGAGATGTTGACCGTAAGCTGGAATCTGTCCAGAAAAGGGAGACTAAAGTGTTCAAAGGTCTGGAGAACAATCCCTATGAGGAGCGGCTAAAAGAGTTGGGCATGTTTAGCCTGCAGAAGAGAAGGTTGAGAGGAGAGATGAGGAGAACCATAGATCAAGACATGAGGGGGAACATAGTAGTAATAATATATTATTGCTGTACTGGTCAAACCACTCCTGAAATCATACTATCCCATTCTGGGCACCATAGTTTGAGGGAGATGTTCTGTAATGGGTCCAGAAAAGGGAGACTAAAATGATCAAGATTCTGGAGAACAATCCCTGTGAGGAGCGGCTAAAAGAGCTGGGCATGTTAAGCCTGCAGAAGAGAAGGTGGAGAGGAGAGATGAGGAGAACCATAGTTCAAGACATGAGGAGGAACATAATACAGTAGAGTCTCACTTATAATAATAATTTTATTTTTATACCCCGCCCCATCTCCCCGAAGGGACTCGGGGCGGCTTACATGGGGCCAAGCCCGGACATCAACAATATAACAGAGCAATAAAACAAATCAATCAACAATAAAAACAAGTCATAGAAAAAATCACATTCAAAAAATATAATGATAAAATCTTGGGTTGGAATCAAAGATTTAGCTTATCCAAGCTAAATGGGCTGGCAGAAGCTTGGATAAGCGAATATCTTGGGTAATAAGGAGGGATTAAGGAAAAGCCTATTAAACATCAAATTAGGTTATGATTTTATAAATTAAGCAACAAAACATCATGTTTAACAACACATTTGACAGAAAATGTAGTTCAATATGAAGTAACACTATGTAGTAATTACTGTATTTATGAATTTAGCACCCAAAATATCAGGATATGTTGAAAACATTGACTACTAAAAGGCAGCCTGCGTTGGATAATCACGAATGTTGGATAAGTGAGAGTACTGTATACTGCTTAAACAGCTGAGGGGCAAAAGGAAAGGGCCTGAGGCTGTGAGGAATGGTGGGAGTCGCAGTCCAAAACACCTTGAGGGCCCAAGCCTGATCTGTATCGAAAGAGTCATACTCTCATTGTCCCTTGGCGTCTAATTCTTCGTGTTTTCTTCCTAGATCTAGAGACAATGGCCCTGAAGGAATGGACCCCGATGGTGTTATTGAGGTGAGTGTTGTGCACCTTGGGATCCTTGGAGGAATCGACTGGATGTTTTAAAAAAGCAGCTTAACGTAAAAGCATCAGCATACAATTTAAAATATACAAATATGCAAACATTAAGGTTGGGTTTAATATAACATTTTGAAAATTCCCAGTTAAAAACCATTAAAGCCTTGAAAGCGATTGCTGGTAATCGGTTAAACCAGGGTTTCCCAAACTTTGGACTTCAGTTCCCAGAATCCCAGATCAATGTTTAAGCCAATAAAGGCTTCTGGGTGTCTTAAGTTTAAAAGCACAGCGCCCACCTGGGAGTATTCCTGTGCTTTGAATTGTGACCTTCTACATAGGAATGTCTATAAAGCAGGTCTCCATATGTCCATCCAGAAATCCCATGGTTTACCTAGGCCAGAAATGCCCAAATACCAGTCCTCCAGGTATTTAGGACTTCAACTTCCTGGAGCCTCAGCTCTTTTGGTGAATGATCAATAAGAATAACTTTATTTTTATACCCCGCCGCCATCTTCCCCAAAGGGACTCGGGGTGGCTTACATGGGGCCAAGCCCAAACATAACGAACATAGTAAAACACATTGAGTAAACAAGTCAATAAAACAAATCAATAAAACATGGATAGAAGAAAACCATGAAAAGCACTTAGAAATTACTGGGCCATAAAGTACATATATTGAGTAATGAAATCATGAAAGGTAACCCGAGAATATTATTCTAGATAAGGAACTAAGGATGAGGAATCAAGGAATGTGGAGGCTAAACTTCAAAATATAAGGAAGAACAGTGTTTGGGAAACACCTTGGTTTTATAACAAAGGTCCCTAAGAACTCAGGAAATATGTTAGAAATCTTTTTTAAAAAACCTTCAAAGATATATAATTTTTCTGCAATAATACTTTTAAGGTTCATCCCAGTGTGGAAAAGGCTGATAAAAGCTTAGTATTGATGACCCTTTAGTAGTACTTGTGGTTCTCTGGGGATTGAGGAAAGGTTCTGAGGTCACCTTATTTGAAACTTGAGGTTATTCTTTTCTAAAGTCAGCCTCTCATCCCAGTAGTAAGCAAGACTGGCTCTGCTTCCTGTCTTAAATTATATATTATTTATTACATGTAATATTACTGGTAATATTGCAGTATAGTGGTGTGGTGCAGTGCAATATGCTGGTCTATAGTGCTAGTGTTGTGCTGTACTAGTGAGTCCCCTTCGGGGTGAGAAGGGCGGGATATAAATGGGACCAGATGAGGTAGATGGTGTAACCCAGTGACAGAGAGATCTGAAACCCAACTTCAGGAGCTTGGGACATAGGAGGTGACAGGACCCAATGGGCTCACTCTCTTTGCCTTCTTCTCTGCAGAGCAATTGGAATGAGATCGTGGACAGCTTTGACGATATGAACCTGTCCGAGTCGCTCCTGCGAGGAATCTATGCTTATGGTTTTGAGAAGCCTTCTGCCATCCAGCAACGAGCCATTCTCCCTTGTATCAAGGGTGAGAGAGAGACACACACACATTTCTTTGTTTCTGTTAAAAAGGAGAGTGGGAAAACCTAATAACTTGTCCTACTTTCTTTCCAACCAAATGTTGGCCGTTATCCACCCTTCAACCCCCAAAAATTGCTGTCTGAAATGCTCAGTTTATAGGTAGTGATTGGGGGTGATGGGAATTATAGAGCCTATGCATATTCTAGTTTGGAAGATTCCCTCTTTTCTTAATAGGAGGAAGTCTGTTCATAGCATCTTTGGCCCTTGTGCTTTGAGAGAAAAAAGCAGTACAGTGTTCCCTCACTACTTCGTGGTTCGCTATTAGCGGATTTGCTGTTTCGTGGTTTTTACTATAAATCATATAATAAAATATTTATAAATTATAAATCATAATTTACAATTTACAGCCTGACGAAGGAGAAGCCAAAGGGAGAGAAAAGGAGCCCAAGTGGCAATGGGAGGTGATGGAGGCGATTTATCAACACAGGATTGGTTGTTAAAGACTGAAAATAGTGTATAACTAAAATAATGTATAAATATTAAAATAAATATAGCGTCCCTACTTTGTGGATTTTCACTTATTACGGGTGGTCCTGGAACCTAACCCCTGTGATAAGTGAGTGAACACTATATAAATAATAATGAAGGTGATGTTGGGAATTGAGCCACCCTTGAGGTGTTGGGCTGGAATTCCCAGCATTCCCAAACTAGGACTGTGGGGAGTTGCAGTCCAACCAGATCTCAAGCGGTGTATTATTTGGTCAGAACAATTCTGAGAGGTTTGGACTTACCCTGTTTCCCTGATAGTTTCCCTTGTTAGTGGTAGTAACAAGAAATTCTTGATAGGATTCACTGTTTATCTGGTCATGTGGGTTTGCGATGACAACTACTGAACAGTATATAATAAATGTTCAAATTTTTTTGGTTCCCCAATAATTGTGAATTTTTCGTTATGGAAAAATAAGACATCCCCTTGAAAATAAGACCTAGTGCCTCTTTGGGAGCAAAAAATAATATAAGTACAGTAGAGTCTCACTTATCCAAGCTGAACGGGCTGGCAGAAATTTGGATAAGTGAATATCTTGGATAATAAGGAGGGATTAAGGAAAAGCCTATTAAACATCAAATTAGGTTATGATTTTACAAATTAAGCACCAAAACATGTTATACAACAAATTTGACAGAAAAAGTAGTTCAATATCCAGTAATGTTATGTTGTAATTGCTGTATTTACGAATTTAGCACCAAAATATCACAATATATTGAAAACATTGACTACAAAAATGGCTTGGATTATCCAGAACTTTGGATAAGTGAGGCTTGGATAAGTGAGACTCTACTGTAGTTATATTACTTATGGTAGTTACAAAGTTATGGTAGTTACAAAGTGGCCAAATTAATCTGTTGGGTCGAAGATGCTGGTAAAGTGTGTCTTGTTCTAACCAAGGGACACTTTCCAGTCCATGTGGGGCTGGACTTCCTGATATTCCCACTCTTTCCCCCCTGCTAACTGGGCAAAGAAGCACCTTGTGATGTGGTGCTTTCCTTAAATCTAGCAGGGGGACAGCAATACTCCCTATTCATCCCAGTACAGCATCCTTCCCAGTGGCTGATTGCTGGTTCATGCTGGGGAAACAGGTCCTGCTTTTCGGAGCGTTTCGGCTGGTGGGTTTCCTTGCTCTTCATCCCTCCCTTCCTTCCTTTTTGTGTAGGTTATGATGTGATTGCCCAAGCCCAGTCTGGCACTGGGAAGACTGCCACGTTTGCCATCTCCATCCTGCAGCAGATCGAGCTGGACCTGAAGGCCACCCAGGCGCTGGTCCTGGCCCCCACCAGAGAGCTGGCCCAGCAGGTAAGAAGAACCCAAAGCTCCGGAGAAGGATTAGGAGACCCTTCTTGCCCTGGTCCCTTCGGTCCTCCCTCCAGGTGTTTTGGACTTCAACTCCCACCATTCCTCACAGCCTCAGGCCCCTTCCTTTTCCCGCTCGGCCGCTTAAGCGGCCGAGCGGGAAAAGGAAGGGGCCTGAGGCTGTGAGGAATGGTGGGAGTTGAAGTCCAAAACACCTGGAAGGCTGAAGTCGGCCCATGCCTGCTCTATCCCCTGCTGACTGGGCAAAGAGGTGCCTCTCATCATGGCACCTTCCTTATATCTAGCAGGGGGACAGTAATTCACCCTGTTCATCCCAGCGCAGCGTCTCTCCCAGTGGCTGCTTGCTGGTTCATGCCGGGGAGACAAGGCTGACCAGTCCACCAAAGCCATGTCTTGATGACCAAGTCTGAGTGTCCTCGCGTGACCTCTTCCTCCTCCTTCCCCCCCAAAATAGATCCAGAAAGTGGTCATGGCTCTGGGCGACTACATGGGCGCCTCCTGCCACGCCTGTATAGGAGGGACCAACGTCCGTGCCGAAGTCCAGAAGCTGCAGATGGAAGCCCCTCATATCATTGTGGGGACCCCCGGGCGAGTCTTCGACATGCTGAACAGGAGGTACCTGTGTAAGTAGCCCTGCATTTTTAAGTTATAGGATCGTAGAGTTGGAAGAGACCTCATGGGCCGTCCAGTCCAACCCTGGCCAAGAAGCAGGAAATCGCATTCAAAGCACCCCCGGCAGAGGGCCATCCAGCCTCTGCTTAAAAAAGCCTCCACCACAGTCCAGGGGAGAGAGTTCCACTGTCGAACAGCCCTCACAGTGAGGAAGTTCTTCCTGATGTTCAGGTGGAATCTCCTTTCCTGTAGTTTGAAGCCATTGTTCCGTGTCCTAGTCTGCAGGGCAGCAGAAAACAAGCTTGCTCCCTATAACTTCCCCCTTACATATTTGTACATGGCTATCTTGACTAAGCCTTCTCTTCTGCAGGCTAAACATGCCCAGCTCTTTAAGCCGCTCCTCATAGGGATTCTTGTTCTCCAGACCCTTAATCATTTTATTTGCCCTCCTCTGGACGCTTCCATCTTGTCAACATCTCCCTTCAACTGTGGTGCCCAGAATTGGACGCAGTATAATTCCAGGTGTGGTCTGACCAAGGCAGAATAGAGGGGGAGCAGGACTTCCCTGGATCTAGACGCTATTCCCCTATTGATGCAGGACAGAATCCCATTGGCTTTTTTCGCCGCCGCATCACATTGTTGGCTCATGTTTAACTTCTTGTCCATGAGGACTCCCAAGATCTTTTTCACACGTACTGCTGTCGAGCCAGGCCAAGTTGTTTGAGTTTGGAAATGTTTGAAAATTCTTCTGGGGGGGGGGGTCTACAAAATCCAGTTTCAGCAAAGTTGAGGGACTTGTGAGGAGGGCTGGGCAGCTTCGTTAGCGCTTGCCATGGATGCATCCTATCACATCACAAGATTTGCCCTCCAAATTCTGCATGGAGAATAGCAGATGCCATAATTCCACAGGTTGGAGTCCCGGCATCAAAATGGCACCAAAGTGCCCTACTCATGTGCCATGTAAAAAAAGACAAGTGAGTGCATTCTAATAATAATACAGTAGAGTCTCACTTATCCAACATAAACGGGCCAGCAGAATGTTGGATAAGTGAATATGTTGGATAATGAGGGATAAAGGAAAAGTATTAAAAATCAAATTAGATTATGATTTTACAAATTAAGCACCAAAACATCATGTTATACAACAAATTTGACAGAAAAAGTAGTTCAATGTGCAGTAATGCTATGTGGTAAATTACTATATTTACGAATTTAGCACCAAAATATCACAATGTATTGAAAACATTGACCACAAAAATGTGTTGGATAATCCAGAGTGTTTGATAAGCGAGTGTTGGATAAGTGAGACTCTACTGTAATAATAATAAGATATTACATTATCCCACCACCATCTCCCCTGAAGGGGACTCGGGGCGGCTCACAGAAGTATCAAATACAAAACGATAACAATGTAGAATACATCAATAAACAATAACAAAAATTCACATTCTGTAGAATTGTGACACTTGTCAGTCATGAATCCTAATGGAGAACAGCAAATCCTAAGTGTTGGAAATGTGAAAAGCACAAGGGCACGTTCTTCCACTGTTGGTGGACATGCGAAAGAGCAAAGATTTTTTGGAAGGAAATATAGAGAATAGCAAAGTATGCAAAAAATACTATAAATTAAGATCAAAATAGAACCAAAATTCTTCCTATTAGATCTGTTTGACATAGATAAAGACAAGAACAAGAAAGTACTATTTAATTATATGGCAACAGCAGCAAGGATGACTTATGCTAAATTGTGGAGAGAAAAGAAATACCGGAAATGGAGATGTGGATTGTAAAGGAGCTCATGAACATGGATAGACTCACCTATCTGTTATCAACAAGAAAGCTGACAGCCATTTAGAGATTACTTAAGAAATGAGAATATAAAAATAATAATTTGAAAGATAGGAAAGACGAAATAAAGGAAAAAGCAATACGATATTAACAAGCAAAACAACTTCCCCAACAAACATCAGTAGAGAAGAAAAAATTGGTGCCTGAGAAACAGAATGAGGACTGTGAATTAGGTGAAGAAATCACTTTCACTGAACACACCATATAGTAGATGGAAGTCATTTTAATTCTTTATTTTTTATTCTTCATTTTCCAGTTTATTATTAGCATTATTATTCTTTCTCTTCTCCTTTCCTATATCTATTTTTTCTGTTTTTCTTCTTTTCTTATTTTTTCTTTATTCTTTATTCTTTTATTTTTTTTAAAAAAAATTTTTTTTGGTTTATAGGGATCATGTATCTTCTTAGGCCTGACCCCCCTTTTACCCATAGTGGTTGATGTCTGTACTATTACTTTATTTGCTTGGTTATTTGTGTCTTATTGTATGCAGTGTTTTTAATTATTATTTTATAAGACTTGTGTCTTTGTTCTAAATTTCTGCCATGTGTTTTAAACTGTTTATACTTTGTTTCTGTTTGGGCTGTGCCCTGATGTTAGCCGCCCTGAGTCCCTTCGGGGAGATGGTGGCAGGATAGAAAAATAAAGTATTATTATTGTTATTATCTTTCTTTAAAATGCAAATTTGTAAGATGTTACTCTAATTTTTTAAAAAAAAGATTACTGCAAATCCCAGGGTGGAGCACAACCTAATTCAGGATTTTTGGTGATCTCGTGCATTAATGCCAAATGATTTAATTCCTGAATATTTAGTATTGTTTACATAGCTTTTGTAGTGGTGATTCAGGATTTCCCATTTTGCACCCCAAACGGCTGCTGTTCCGTGATGATTGGCCTCATGCGTGTCATCTGACCCCCTCGCTGCCCCACAGTCTCCCTTCCGGAAGGCGTTCTGCCTTGTTGGGGGGAGATGTGGGGTTTGCTTGGGGGAAGTGATCATAACCTAACAAGGTCCTGAGGACAGCGGCTTCCCTTTGTCCCCTTTCAGCCCTCCCAAGTGTTTTGGGCTTCAAAAAGTTTGCCCAAGCCTCCTTTAGTCTGTATTTTGTCTATGACATTTTGCAGGATCTTTGGGTGCAAAGTGTAAGGCGTTAAATACGTTAAATACATTTATTTTCTTTTTTGGTCTCCTCAGCCCCCAAGTTCATCAAGATGTTTGTGCTGGACGAAGCCGACGAGATGTTGAGCCGCGGTTTCAAGGACCAGATCTACGACATATTCCAGAAGCTGAGTGGGAACACACAGGTAAGAGAAGGACTTGCATTGCTGCTTAACTTTGGCAGGGATTGTAATAAGGATAAATGGGCCTTCCAGGTGCTTTGGACTGCAACTCCCACCATTCCTCACAGCCTCAGGCCCCTTCCTTTTGCCCCTCAGCCGCTTAAGCGGCTGAGGGGCAAAAGGAAAGGGCCTGAGGCTGTGAGGAATGGTGGGAGTTGCAGTCCAAAGCACCCGGAGGGCCCAAGCTTGCCCATGCCTGATCTACATTCTCTTCCTTCTTCAGGTGGTGCTCCTGTCTGCCACGATGCCCATGGATGTCCTGGAGGTGACCAAGAAGTTCATGAGGGAGCCCATCCGCATCCTGGTCAAGAAGGAGGAGCTGACCCTGGAAGGTATCCGGCAGTTCTACATTAACGTGGAGAGAGAGGTACGTCCATTGATTGATTATTGATCTATTGACAAAGGTGTACAACAAATCAATATATTTTTTTTAGTCCTGTTTTAAGCAGAGTTGGTTTGAAACTGTTACTAGTTGTGATATCCTCGGTTTTATATATTTGATTTTTAATGTGTTTTATCAGGGTTTTGTATATGATGTTTTTATTATTTCTTCATTTTTAGTATTTATTTGTCATTTTGTTAAAGTTACAGTTAGATTGTTTCACTCAGTGCACTTTGCCCAGTTCATTTTACGATTTTATCGCTGTGTTTTAACATGTGTGTTTACAATGATTGTGATTTTATTTTATGCCTTTTAATTTTATTTGTGTGTTTTTTGTATTGGATACCATTGTATGCTTGTTTTCTATCTGTAAGCTGCCCCGAGATGGTGGCAAGGTATAAAAATAAAATAATAATAATAATAATAATTGTTTATTTATATTTACTACATTTATACTCCGCCCTCTCACTCTCCGAAGGGAATTCAGAGCAGCTTACAATTTATATTTACATACAAAATATTATATTATTTAGCATAGCACAATATAAGCAGCATACAGTAGAGTCTCACTTATCCAACATAAACGGGCCAGCAGAACATTTGATAAGCGAAAATGTTGGATCATAAGGAGGGATTAAGGAAAAGCCTATTAAACATCAAATTAGGTTATGATTTTACAAATTAAGCACCAAAACATGTTATACAACAAATTTGACAGAAAAAGTAGTTCAATACACAGTAATGTTATGTTGTAATTACTGTATTTACAAATTTAGCACCAAAATATCACGATTTATTGAAAACATCGACTACAAAAATGCGTTGGATAATCCATAACGTTGGATAAGCGAATGTTGGCTAAGTGAGACTCTACTGTATATATATAAGCACTACTTGCCTAGTTTCCAACAGACCTCACAACCTCTGAGGATGCCTGCCATAGATGTGGGTGAAACATCAGGAGAGAATACTTCTGGAACATGGCCACACATCCCGGAAAACTCACAGCAACCCAAACATCATGTTTTACAATTGACAGAAAAAGCAGTTTAATACACGGTAGCGTTGTGTAGTAATTACTGTATTTACAAATTTAGCACCAAAACATCACAATGTATTGAAAATACTGACTACAAAAAACATTGATTACTAAAAGTCAGATTGCATTGGATAATCCAGAACGTTGGTTAAGCGAATGTTGGATAAGTGAGACTCTACTGTATATTACTATATTGTACTATACCACTATACTGTAATATTATTAGTAATATTGCATTAATTATAATATATAATTAATATTATATTGTATTATTAGTATTCTATTGCATTACATTATAATATTATCAACATTATATGCATATAAAATATATTACCATAGCACAATATTAGTATACAGTACTATGTTGTTGCTGGAGGGAGGGCCCCCAACTGATGGCAAGTCTATGCTGTCTAATGTGCTTTGTCTTGATGTAAACTGTTTGTATGGTTTTCTTTTGGCATTGAATGGTTGCCATATGTTGGAAACCGCCCTGAGTCCCTTCGGGCTGATAGCGTGGTCTATAAATTTATTATTATTATTATTATTATTATTATTATTATTATTATTATTACTTTAGGTTAGGCATGAGCCAAACTTGGGCCTCCCTCCAGGTGTTTTGGACTTCAACATAATCCAAAACACCTGGAGGAAAAGGCCAAAGTTGGCCCATGCTTGAGCTAAGCTTTACAAAAAGGGCCGACTGTCCAGGCAGTGTAGCTTTTTGGAATCAACCTGGGGCTTGTCGGCCCCAAAAGAGGGCATTTCCTCAACCTGTTCCGTTCTCTGACCAGGAGTGGAAGCTGGACACTCTGTGTGACCTCTACGAGACCCTCACCATCACCCAAGCCGTCATTTTCATCAACACCCGGAGGAAGGTGGATTGGCTCACTGAGAAGATGCATGCCCGGGACTTCACCGTTTCGGCCATGGTGAGCTTTTTGCACCGTTTATGTTACACTCATCTGTTTGGGGACATAACAGGATGATACTCTGAATATAATCACTTTCATGAGGGCCTGTAAAATGCAAAAAGTACCCATCAAAAGGTGGTTGTTACTTGTATTTATTTTTAGGTATTGTGGGGGTTGATCTCCCGAAACGCCTGGAGGGAGGGCCAAAGTTTGCCCATGCCTGGGATACAGTGGTTGTAAATGCGAAAGCATGACATTGTGAGCCAAGAAGATGCCTTCCTGTTGTCCTTACCCACGTCCTCCAACCCTTGTGTACCTTTGCTAGGCAAATGTAGGCTCACTGTAAAATGGGATCAGGATCTAACCCAGTGTTCCTCTCCTTCCGCAGCACGGAGACATGGACCAGAAGGAGCGTGACGTCATCATGAGGGAGTTCCGCTCCGGCTCCAGCCGTGTCCTCATCACTACCGACTTGCTGGTGAGTTGTCTCGACCGTTGACCTTCTTGTTTGCCCCATCTCCTCCTTCATTTGCTTTTGCCCAGGACTGGACACATGGTTGTTCTCCCAAGTGACATCTGACCAAAGCAGGTTAGAGTGGGACTAGGGGTTCCTTCCATCTTGGACATTAGACTTATCTAGGATCGCATTGGCCTTTTTAGCTGCCGCACCACACTCTTGGCTCTGGTTCATCTCAGGGTCCTCTTCTACCTTCCCTCCAAGGAGATTCCCTCTCTGCCCGGTCGCCTCGGTGCCGTTGGCGGATTGTAGCTCCTTGGCACAGGAAACAGGGCTGCCCTTCTCCACGACTGGGGCCGGGAAGGCATCCCGTCACTGTGTGGCAGCCCACAAGCAGCCCTTTCTACACTGCAGGAAGAGGCCCTCCTGCTTATTATATTGCAGTAGCTTCGCTAGGCAGCTGGGATGCTTTGGATCTGTTTCCCCTATCATTGTATCTGTAGGCATATTTGGTATCTATTGCAACATAGCCAGGCCTGTATATGAGATGATAAATACATAGGGTGATGCTCTGGTGAGGTTTTTTAAAAAACATATACAGTGCACACATACAAATGTATACACACACTCCATTTCTAAGCCGAAGAGCTGGCGTTGTCCATAGACACCTCTAAGGTCATGTGGCTGGCATGACATCATGGAGCGCCGTTACCTTCCCACCTATTGATCTACTCACATTGGCATGTTTTTGAACTGCTAGGTTGGCAGGAGCTGGAGCTAACAGCGGGCGCTCACTCCACTCCCGGGATTTGAACCTGGGACCTTTCAGCCTGCAATTTCAGCAGCTCAGCGCTTTAACACACTTTGCCACCGGGGGCTAAAGCTCGGGCAAATACAAAACAAACATGGAACGACATCAAATAACAAAAAACCATGCGCAAATGAAAATTAAAATAACATAAAATAAAATCACAAACATTAGTAAAACACAGCAATATAGTCATAAAAGTGAACTGGGCAAAAGCACACTGAGTTTTGTAAGCATGAAGTTAAAAGTGCTATATACACACACGTACAAATGTATACACGATAAAAAATGATAAGAGAACAAAAACCCACAGACCAATGTTATCTCTTCCTTAGGAGGCTTTTCTTTGTAGCAAAATAACATGCTTGCGGTATTCACACAATGTTTCCATAACACAAATCAAGTTCTTTATACTTCCTTCTTTGCTTCCACGCTGGGCTTCGTTCTCATACAGATAAACAGCTTTGCTCTCACAGAGCCTCCTCGTACACAAAAGTTACACCGGAGCTTTACACATGAGGCCTTCAACCTGGGACTTCTCTCACCAAATCTTACTCACACCATGCCTTCTCATATGGAGGCATTCTCAGGATGATACTAGTCTGGCCCACTAACTCTTAATAGCTGATTTAACCCTTTTGGTGCTTGACTCACATTTTTGTAACTAGGAGCCCCCGGTGGCGCAATGGCAGGACTGATGACCGACAGGTCAGGGGTTCAAATCTGGAGAGTGTGGATGAGCTCCCTCTGTCAGCTCCAGCTCCTCTCCCCGACAGTATCTGACACTACTAGCACTTTTATGGTCCAGTTCTTTTTAGGAGCCAACCCAGGATTTTATCAAGCATGTTTGTTTTATGTGACCTCATTTGTTTTATGACTTGTTGATTGATTTGTTTTACAGTTCCCTCACTTATTGTGGGGGTTAGGTTTCAGAAGCACCCGCAATAAATGAAAATTCGCAAAGTAGGGACACTATATATTTAGACAGTTTAGTAATTATACACTATTTTAAGTCTTCATCAACCAATTGTGTGTTGATAAGTCGCCTCCTTCTCCTCCCGTTGCTGCTTGGGCTCCTTTTCTCTTCCTTCAGCTTCTCCTTCCTTCCTTCCTTAGGCTGTAAATTGTAATTTTTATTATTTATAATATTCTTTTAGAGTTTATTGAAAAACAGCAAATCCGCGAAATAGTGAGGGAACACTGTATTGTTGTGTTTCGTATTGTCTGTTTTGCCTGGGCTTGGCCCCATGTAAGCTGCCGTGAGTCCCCTCAGGGAGATGGGGCGGGGTATAATAATAATAATGTTATTATTATTATTATGTGGGGACATGAGAGAAGCCTCCGGCAAGGATGGTAAAATAAAAAACACCTGGGCAACATCCTTGCAGATGGCCAATTCTCCCATTTGCATTTTTCCATGGGGAAAATTTTTAATTAAAAATACCTACATAATTTTTTAAGGAGCCCCGGTGGCAAAGTGTGTTAAAGCCCTGAGCTGCTGAACTTGCAGAGTGAAAGGTCGCAGGTTCGAATCTGGGGAGCGGAGCAAGCACCCGCTGTTAGCCCCAGCTTCCGCCAACCTAGCAGTTCGAAAACATGCCAATGTGAGTAGATCAATAGGTACCGCTCCGGCGGGAAGGTAATGGCACTCCATGCAGTCATGCCAGTGGCCACATGACCTTGGAGGTGTCTATGGACAACGCTGGCTCTTCGGCTTAGAAATGGAGATGAGCACCAACCCCCAGAGTCGGACACAACTGGACTTAACATCAGGGGAAACCTTTACCTTTCACCTACATAATTTTTAATATTTCTGACACGCTTCTTTGCCACGGTCTCTGTGAAATGGCATGTATTTTTGTTGCAGGTACAGTAGAGTCTCGCTTATCCAAGCCTCTGGATAATCCAAGCCATTTTTGTAGTCAATATTTCCAATATATCATGATATTTTGGTACTAAATTCGTAAATACAGTAATTACAACATAACATTACTGCGCATTGAACTACTTTTTCTGTCAAATTTGTTGTATAACATGAAGTTTTGGTGCTTAATTTGTAAAACCATAACCTAATTTGATGTTTAATAGGCTTAATCTCCTTATTATCCAATACTCGCTTATCCAAGGTTCTACCGGCCCATTTAGCTTGGATAAGTGAGACTCTACTGTATTATTGTTGTTGTTATTATTATTATTATCATCATGTGGGGACATGAGAGAAGCCTCCCACAAGGATGGTAAAACATCGAAAACACCTGGGCAATATCCTTGCAGATAGCCAATTCTCCCACACAAGAAGTGACTTGCATTTTTCCATGGGGAAAAAAATTGTAATTAAAAATACCTACATAATTTTTAATATTTCTGATACGCTGTGAAATGGCACGTATTATTGTTGCAGGTAATAATAATATAATAAAGAGAAAGTTGACCTAACATTGGTAAAAGATTAGGCCCTGATGGCTTATGCTTTTCCTTCCTCTCCTTTTTAGGCTCGTGGCATCGATGTGCAGCAGGTCTCCCTGGTTATCAACTACGATCTGCCCACCAACCGGGAGAACTACATCCACAGGTGAGGGAAACGTATAAGCTGACAACACAGGGCAGATGCAAAGTTGGGCCTTGCAGGTGTTTTGGACTGCAACTCCCACCATTCCTCACAGCCTCAGGCCCCTTCCTTTCCCCCCTCGGCCGCTTAAGCGGCCGAGGGGGGAAAGGAAGGGGCCTGAGGCTGTGAGGAATGGTGGGAGTTGCAGTCCAAAACACCTGCAAGGCTCAGGTTAGCCCATGCTTGGTGTAGTACCTTGCATTATCCCCTCTCAACGCCTCTCCTCCCTCAGGATTGGTCGAGGCGGCCGCTTCGGCAGGAAAGGGGTGGCCATCAACATGGTGACGGAAGAGGACAAGCGCACCTTGCGCGACATCGAGACCTTCTACAACACCTCCATCGAGGAGATGCCTCTCAACGTGGCCGACCTCATCTGAGCCTTGCCTGGGCCTGGCCTTGCGGTGCCTAGAAAACAACCTCCCCGGTGGGCACAACAAAACACCCCTTCGAATCCTTCCCATCCACCCACCCACCCACCCAGAAAAAAAGAAAAAACCCCAAATACTTTTGCCCTTTTCTATTATTATTTTTTTTGAGTTTTCTTGCCTTTTGAATAAATGTCACTTTTTTGGAGGCAAAAAATGAAATTTATAGTGTTTACTGGAGCTTTTTCCTCTCTCTCTTGTCTCTCTCTCTCCCCTTCCTTCCTTTCTTTATTTCTCTCTTTCTCTGTGATTTCATTTTTCCAAAAAGCCCCCAGATTCGAACCCAGAAACCCATTCAGGTCTCCTTATGTATTTTTTGTAACAGAGAGAAGTTTCCCGTCTCTTCTCGCTTTTCCCTCCAGAAAACATCCATATATTGTTAATTATTTTTGTAGCCGCCTTCAACATTTTTTCCCCCTTTTTTCGCAGAATCATGGTGCTAAAAAACTGGGGGGGGAAGGAAATAACCTTTCGGAAGCTTGAGAATATAAAACCTACCTCAACCAGAAGGTCATGGTTTTCTGTTCTCCCTGCCTGGAAATCATTGGTGAACGAAGAGAAAACACACAAACAAAAAAAACAATGCCAATTTGTTTCCCCCCTTTTTCGACACGAGGCTTTGCAAAACCCCCTTTCTCCTTCCTTCCCTCCCTCTCCATTATTGTCCTTTCTTAAAATAAAATCGACAAAAAAAATTGGAAAACTTTTTTCATACCGCAAAAAAAGAAAATCTGTGCATTGCAAAACCTGAAAACCCTTTTTTTTGTATAGCTATTATTTATTCAAAAGGAAAAGTTACAGTGACCAAAATAAACGTGATCTTGAGAAAAACAAAACAAAACTGCGCCTTTGCTTTGGGATGATTTGTGCAAAAATATATATAAATAAATGGAGGGGAGGCTCTCTTGGTCTGATGTTGCTTATCTGAAACTGGAAGTGGATTGCAGAATTTGGAAAAAATATATTTGTATTTGGGTAGATTATATCGAGAGATAGCTAGAAGACAATGGGGTCCAAGTCTAAACAATAAATTCATTGGGTTACTGTGAGTTTTCCGGACTGTCTGGCCATGTTCCAAAAGCATCCTCTCCTGACATTTCGCCTGCATCTATGGCAGGCATCCTCCGAGGTCGTGAGGTCTGTTGGAAACTAGGCAAGTGGATATACAGTAGAGTCTCACTTATCCAACATAAACGGGCTGGCAGCATGTTGGATAAGCGAATATGTTGGATAATAAGGAGGCATTGAGGAAAAGCCTATTAAATATCAAATTAGGTTATGATTTTACAAATGAAACACCAAAACATCATGTTATACAACAAATTTGACAGAAAAAGTAGTTCAATAGGCAGTAATGCGATGTAGCAATTACTGTATTTACGAATTTAGCACCAAAATATCACGATGTATTGAAAACATTTGACTATAAAAATGTGTTGGATAATCGCGAATGTTGGATAAGTGAGACTACTGTATATATATATATCCCTGTGGAATGATGACCAGGGTGGGAGAACTCTTGTCTTGGAGGCAAGTGTGAATGTTGCCATTGGCCACCTTGATTAGCATTAAATGGCCTTGCAGCTTCAAAGCCTGACTGCTTCCTGCCTGGGAGAATCCTTTGTTGGGATGTATTGGCTGGCCCAGATTGTTTCATGCTTGGAATTCCCCTGTTTCTCCCGACATGCATCTGGACCATGGCATACAGCCTGGAAAACCCACAGCAATTCCAGCCAGGAAAGCCTTTTGACAACACAATAAATTCATTCTACATATTTTATACACAATATATTTAATTTTGTGCCTGAAACAAAAAAAATTTATGTACATGGAACCATCGGAAAGCAAAGGTGTCACTGCTAATTTGGAGACATTTCTTTTCGATATCTAAGTAAAGGGAATATATATTGGAAGAATAGAAAGGACTCGGGCAGTTTGGAGCGGGATCTTTATCTTCATTTTTTCATTAATTCTTATATTGGAAAGAGGAACGACACGGGCGGTTTGATGCCAGCTGTTTAGCTTCAGTTTTACGTACTGGTAATTTTTATACTCTGGCAGTTTGCTAGCTGTTTCTCTTCAATGTTTCCTTAATTTTTTCATAATCTTTATATTGGAAGGATAGAAAGGACTGGCACTTTGAGGCTCACTTTTAACCTTATTTTTGTTCCATTTTACATAAACTATTATGAATTCTTTTATTTACAGTCTTAGCGAATGAGGGGGAAAAGGAAAGGGCCCGGGGCTGTAGGGAATTGTGGGAGTTGAAGTCCAAAACACCTGGAAGGAGGGCCCGGGTTTGCCCACGCCTGAACTAGACTATGTGCCCTGTGTTGCCCATGTACACATTTTCTAACAATATTGAAAGGACGTTTTGTTGGATGTGGAAAGACCAAATTGAAGATACTGAGCCTGTTGCAAAGTCCGGCCTGCAAGATATTCCTATGTATATCTACACATAAAAGTCCCCTAAAAGTAAGAGGAAGTGTCTTGGCGCAAAGAAGGTCTGGAGATTGGCTCCAAGTGACTGGCGTTTCCCAATCGCGTTGCATCAGATTGAACCCAAATCGAGTTTCATCAGGCATAAATACTCCTGGCTTTCGAGATCTCCGTCTTTTGGGAGCCATTTCCAGGATGAGTGACACCTGGCTCGACAACATACATGTGGGAAAGATCTTCATGGAGAACAAGTTGAGCATGAGCCAAGAGTGTGATGCAGCAGCTCAAAAAGGCAACGGGATTTTGGGCTGCATCTGAAGGAAGGAAAATAGTGTCCGGATGGAGGGATGTCGTGGTGCGTGTCTGGCTCTGGGGGTTGGTGCTCATCTCCGTTTCTAAGCCAAAGAACCGGCGTTCTAGTTCACCTGCAATGAATGACCACTTCGAACACTACCGAAGATGGACCAGGACCACACTGGGCACACAGAGTCCCCATAACCAATACAACATATTAGATAAGTTTGGGGAAAAGGGAGTTGTAGTTCACCTGCATCCAGAGAAACAGTGACCCCCACCGACAATGGGTCAGGACCACACTTCGCATAGAGAAGCCTCATGACCAACTGAACATGCTGCACATGTTTGTGGGAAGGGGCCTTTATTTTGGGAGTTGTAGTTCACCTGCATCCAAAGACCACTGAACCCAGCCAACGACGGATCTGGACCAAACTTGGCACACAGACTGAACATTGCCTGCTGTGGATACTGACAAATGTTTCTGGGCAATTGCCCCGGGACTTATAGTACTTCACCCCCATCCAGAGAGTACTGCAGCCACTCGATGATCAGCCAATAATAATAATAATAATAATAACAACAGGAAAAACTCAGCCGCTATCAGGACCTCAAGATTGAACTTCAAAGACTCTGGCAGAAACCAGTGCAGGTGGTCCCGGTGGTGATGGGCACACTGGGTGCCGTGCCAAAAGATCTCAGCCGGCATTTGGAAACAATAGACATTGACAAAATCACCATCTGCCAACTGCAAAAGGCCACCCTACTGGGATCTGCAACATCATCAGAAAATACATCACACAGTCCTAGACACTTGGGAAGTGTTCGACTTGTGGTTTTGCGAAACGAAATCCAGCATGTCTATCTTGTTTGCTGTGCCATACAACGTCGTTGTGTTGATGATAATAATAATAATAATAATAACTTTATTTTTATACCCCGCCCCATCTCCCCGAAGGGACTCTGGGTGGCTCACATGGGGCCATGCCTGATACAACAATCAAAAAACCAATCACAAAGCCATAACACAATTAACCCAATAAAAACATCAACATCAATAAAAACAATCATTAAAATGAACATGAATCATGCAATATTAAAATCAGGGGACTAAATTCATAGATCCCAGGCAAAGTGCGGAAAAGACCAAAATGGAGACAGGTAATTTCACAGTTAAAATGGACAATAAAGTGCAGTGTAATAATGGTAAAACATATCTGGACCACACTTGATACACAGCCCCAGAATGGCCAACTTTGAATACTGGCAGGGTTTGGGAAGATTGAGCCACGATTCTGGGAATTTCACTTCACTCACTCCAAACAGAATACATAACACTAGCTGTGCCCGGCCACGTGTTGCTGCGGCAAAGTGGTGGTGGTATTAGTTAAAAATTGTTGTGGAATTTTTATTTGACGTTATTTGTACTTTTTAATTAATTTTGTTGTAACTTATCTGTTTTATTTATGATATTTTATTATTTTGTTGTATTATTTGTAGTTATTTTGTTATTATAGTATTTTGTTGTATTAATTTTTTAGTGTTTTTAATTATTTTAGTGTTTTTTATTATTTTTCATTGTATTATTTATATTTATTTTATTTTTGATTCTTCTATGAACACTTGGCTGAGTGGGTTGCTAGGAGACCAAGTGGGCAGAGCTTAGCCTTCTAACTGGCAAGATTTGGATAAAAAAAAAATTATTTCTCTCCCTCTAATTAGGACTTTATTTTTCTTTTCTTTTTGTTGTCGGAACCTAGGGGCAAGGATGGTGGGTTGTGTTGCCAAATTTCTAGGTTCTGGGGCTTGTACTTTTGTTGTTTAGTGGGAGGAACGGACACCATTACTCCTTTATATATATATAGATTGAAAGACAAATAATAACATTCCCAAATGACCATGGCACCGCCGGGTCCCCAAGCTAGAATAGTACAGTAGAGTCTCGCTTATCCAAGCTAAACGGGCCGGCAGAAGCTTGGATAAGCGAATATGTTGGATAATAAGGAGGGATCAAGGAAAAGTCTATTAAACATCAAATTAGGTTATGATTTTACAAATGAAGCACCAAAACATCATGTTATACAACAAATTTGACAGAAAAAGTAGTTCAATGCGCAGTAATGTTATATTGTAATTACTGTACAGTAGAGTCTCACTTATCCAACGTAAACAGGCCGGCAGAACGTTGGATAAGTGAATATCTTGGATAATAAGGAGAGATTAAGCAAAGGCCTATTAAACATCAAATTAGGTTATGATTTTACAAATGAAGCACCAAAACATCATGTTAGACAACAAATTTGGCAGAAAAAGTAATTCAATGCGCAGTAATGTTATGTTGTAATTACTGTACAGTAGAGTCTCACTTATCCAACATAAACAGGCCGGCAGAACGTTGGATAAGTGAATATCTTGGATAATAAGGAGAGATTAAGCAAAAGCCTATTAAACATCACATTAGGTTATGATTTTACAAATGAAGCACCAAAACATCATGTTAGACAACAAATTTGGCAGAAAAAGTAGTTCAATGCGCAGTAATGTTATGTTGTAATTACTGTATTTATGAATTTAGCACCAAAATATCATGATATATTGAAAACATTGACTACAAAAATGCGTTGGATAATCCAGAACGTTGGATAAGCGAGTGTTGGATAAGTGAGACTCTACTGTATTTATGAATTTAGCACCAAAATATCATGATATATTGAAAACATTGACTACAAAAATGGCTTGGATTATCCAGAGGCTTGGATAAGCGAGGCTTGGATAAGTGAGACTCTACTGTATAAACAACATAAATGTATGAAAGGATGTCCTAAGGAAGAGGGAACAGGCCTTGCTTTCTGCTGCCCTGGAAACCAGGACTCAAAGGATCTGTGGGTTCAAATGACCCATGGAAATAAATACGGGAGATTCCACCTGAAAATAAGGAAGAACTTCCTGAGCATACAAGCTGTTCAGCAGTGGAACTCTCTGCCTCGGAGTGTGGTGGAAATTCCCTCTTTGGAGGCTTTAAAACAGGCTGGAGGGGGGATTTGATGGTGCTTTTCCTGCATCACAGCACAAAGGGGTCACACTCAACTTTGGCTCTCTCTCGAGGTGTTTTGGACTGCAACTCCCACCATTCCTCACAGCCTCAGGCCCCTTCCTTTCCCCCCGCGGCCGCTTAAGCGGCCGCGGGGGGAAAGGAAGGGGCCTGAGGCTGTGAGGAATGGTGGGAGTTGCAGTCCAAAACCCCTCGAGAGAGAGCCAAAGTTGGCCCATGTCTTGTTGACATGGTGTGCAAAGGAGGCAGCAGGGGGTCAGTCTGGATGACCCCTTGGGGTCCCTTCCCCCGCCTGCGATTTCCCAAGCGCCCCATGATGTGGGTCCCGTGTCCCTCCCGCCGCATGTGGGTCCCGTGTCCCACCCCAAAGGCTGACTCACGACTTTTGTGGCGCGGCTTCGCTTCCTTCCTTTTCTGCTTCTTCTGCTTCTCCCAAGGAGACGTCCCAAGGAAGGCGCAGGATGCAGGCCCCACGAAAGGCACCCTGGGCCCTGCTGTGCCTGGCCGGGTGGGCCTTGCTGGCCGCAGGTGGGTCTCGCGCTCCTCCGCGGCGCTTGGGGGAGAAAACGGGGACGATGGGAATTAGAGTGGGGCTGGATTTCGTTCTGTGAAACCCAGCAGGTAGGATCGCCCCCGTCCTCAAAGCCACAAAGTGGACAGGTCGCATTGGGATCCAACAGAGAGGAACAACCAGAAACTGTGGATGATGGGAATCAGAGTTTGGTAACATGGGTGGTGAGAGTTGGGAACAAATGTGTTAAATCCGGCGGGGAGATTTGCATCAGCAAAGTGTGGGTCCAATGCATTTAGGAGGAAAACCTGGAATACGTGGATGATGGGAATTGTGTTTTTATGTGACTTGTTTTGTTGATATTGTTCATTTATGATTTTAACTCTGTTCATGCTAGCCACCCCAGGTCCCTTCGGGGAGATAGAGGTGGGATAGAAAAATAAAGTTATTATTATTATTATTATTTTATTATGACACAGCAAACAAGATAGATATGCTGGGTTTCGTATCACAAAATCACAAGTCGAACACTTCCCAAGTGTCTAGGACTGTGTGATGTATTATTATTATTATTGTTGTTATTATTATTATTATTGTATGACACAGCAAACAAGATAGATATGCTGGATTTCGTATCACAAAATCACAAGTCGAACACTTCCCAAGTGTCTAGGACTGTGTGATGTATTATTATTATTATGTTATTATTATTATTATTATTATTGTATGACACAGCAAACAAGATAGATATGCTGGATTTCGTATCACAAAATCACAAGTCGAACACTTCCCAAGTGTCTAGGACTGTGTGATGTATTATTATTATTATTATTGTTGTTATTATTATTATTATTATTATTGTATGACACAGCAAACAAGATAGATATGCTGGATTTCGTATCACAAAATCACAAGTCGAACACTTCCCAAGTGTCTAGGACTGTGTGATGTATTATTATTACTATTATTATTATTATTTCTGGTTGGAAACTGAGCAAAAATTAAATCTAGCAGAGAGCAAAGTCATGGAGTGAACTTTTATTATTATTATTATTATTATTATTATTATTATTATTATTATTATTATTATTATTATTTGGTTGGAAACTGAGCAAAAATTAAATCTAGCAGAGAGCAAAGTTATGGAGTGAACTTATTATTAATAATAATAATAACAATTCTGGTCAGAAACTGAGCAAAAATTAAATCTAGCAGAGAGCAAAGTTATGGAGTGAACTTATTATTAATAATAATAATAACAATTCTGGTCAGAAACTGAGCAAAAATTAAATCTAGCAGAGAGCAAAGTCATGGAGTGAACTTTTATTATTATTATTATTATTATTATTATTATTATTATTATTATTATTATTTGGTTGGAAACTGAGCAAAAATTAAATCTAGCAGAGAGCAAAGTTATGGAGTGAACTTATTATTAATAATAATAATAACAATTCTGGTCAGAAACTGAGCAAAAATTAAATCTAGCAGAGAGCAAAGTCATGGAGTGAACTGATTGCATTCGGGGACAATGGGGAAGGACGGTCAGAAATTGTGGATGATGGGAACTGAGTTTCGAAATTGGGAAGTATGTCCCAGCAAAGACATACAGTTCCATTTGGGGAGAAAAGGTGGATGATGGGGATTGGGGTTGGCATTTGGTACAAAAATATATTCTCCAACAAAAAATACGTATTAATTTTTGCCCCCTTCCAAAAGTAAATTGTTCTCAAATGTAAGTATTCCTCCTTGGGACCCACGGACACAAATGCCTCTGAGCATGTCCAGAGTGCCCAACTCAAGAACACAGGCTTCCAAATATGGAGCTAATTTGACCTTTTGCAGTGACGCCGCAAAGCTGCTTTTTCCATCTCCTTCACCCCAACCAGACTTCCCCTTTTTTTGGTCACAAGAAGGAATGGGCCTTTCGGAGCGGAATTGCTTAACAGTCAGGAAAATGAACCTCTTCTTCCAAAGCAGAAGTCACGGCCGGACTGCGACTCCCACCATTCCTCACAGCCTCAGGCCCTTTTCTTTTCCCCCTCGGCCGCTTAAGAGGGCCAAAGTATCTTAAGCAGAGGCTGGATGGCCATCTGTTGGGAGATATCAAATGGTGTCTTCCTTCCTGGGTGAAGGGCGTAGGCCCTTGAGGTCTCTTCCAACTCTAGGATTATATCTATCTATCCATCCATCCATCTATCTATTCAACCATCCATCATATCTATCTATCTATCTATCTATCTATCTATCTATCTATCTATCTATCTATCTATCTATCTATCTATCTATCCATCCACCCACCCACCCACCCACCCACCCACCCACCTATCTATCTATCTATCTATCTATCTATCTATCTATCTATCTATCTATCTATCTATCTATCTATCTATCCAACCGTCTGTCCGTCCGTCCGTCCATCCATCCATTCATCTATCTATCTACCCAAGCATCCATCCATCCATCCACCCATCTACCTATCTATCCATCCATCCATCCATCCACCTATCTATCTATCCATCCATCCATCTATCTATCTACCTATCTATCCAACCATCCATCCACGTATCCATCCCTCCATCCATCCATCTACCTATCTATCCATCCATCCATCCATCCATCCATCCATCCCTATCTATCTATCCATCCATCCATCCATCTACCTATCTATCCATCCATCCATCCATCCATCCATCCACCTATCCATCCATCCATCTATCTATCTACCTATCTATCCAACCATCCATCCACGTATCCATCCATCCATCCATCCATCCATCCATCTATCCATCCATCCATCTACTATCTATCCATCCATCCATCCATCCATCCATCCATCCATCCATCCATCCCTATCTATCTATCTATCCATCCATCCATCCATCCATCCATCTACCTATCTATCCATCCATCCATCCATCCATCCATCCACCTATCCATCCATCCATCCATCCATCCATCTATATATCTACCTATCTATCCAACCAACCATCCATCCATCCATCTACCTATCTATCCATCCATCCATTCATCTATCTACCTATCTATCCAACCATCCATCCATCCATCCATCCATCCATCTATCTATCTACCTATCTATCCAACCATCCATCCATCCATCCATCCAACCATCCATCTATCTACTATCTGTCTATCCAACTATCTATTTATCTATCTAATAGGGTTGGACTTGATGGCCTTAGGGGTCCTTCCCTTCCAACTCTTGTGTTCTATGATGTCCTTTCATTTGTCTGTCTGCCTCTGTCCAGGTTGTGCATCTGCCACTGAACATGGGCCCCTGTGTTTGGACGACGTGGCCCTAGAGGACCCCGGCTGCCCCCACAGAAGGAAGGCGGCCACGCTGCTGCCCTCCTTCACCGAGACGCCCTCCACAACCATGATGCCCACCACGGCGACAACACATCACAACGTGACCAATCACACCGCCACCCCGACCCACCACACCACGCTCCACAGCCACTCCAACACCACCACAGCCGGCCCCCAGAAGCACACCACTTCGCACCACCACCACCGGCGCGCCACCACCACCGCCCACCACACCACCACGGATCACCACCCCCGGCCCACCACTTCGACACATCATACCACCACAACCAGACACCACAATGGTACCACGTCTCACCAGCCTCATCCCACCCCTTCGCCCCATCACACCACAACCCGCCAACATAACCTTACCACAGCTCACCATCACAGCTTTACCACAACTCACCAGCCCCATCCCAACACCACGGTTCACCATCACAACTTTACCACGACTCACCGACCCCATCCCAACACCACGGCCCACCCGCTGCCCACCACGGGCCACTCGCCCACCAATCACACCACGGCGGTGCTCACCACGCCCGCCCACCACAGCAGCCCCCCACCCCCAGTGCCGCCCACCGTGGTGCCCTTTGTGCTGGTGGGGGACTACCACGTGAAGGGGAATGACTCCGAGGTCTGCCTCCGGGCCCAGATGGGGCTGCAGCTCAGGATCCGCTACACCAAGAAGGGGCAAGAACAGGTAAAGGGGGTTTGAGGGGCGAGGGTCCGATCCTATGCGGGGCTGACTGCAAGATATGAAAGGATGGGAATACAAGGGCTGGGAGATCTGGGGAATTAGAATCCAATCCCTCTGGAGGGGTGGCTGAGAAGATAATACATCATTATTATTATTATTATTATTATTATTATTATTATTATTATTATTATTATTATTATTATTATATCATGATTGTGGAAAAAAACATGGTTCAGTGTCCATGTTGCAATATCAGATGACAGCAGGATTGACGAGAAGCAACTGGAAAAGCTAACACAATACGAGGACTTAAAGCTCGAACTGCAAAGACTCTGGCACAAGCCAGTCAAGGGGGTCCCAGTGGTGATTGGCACACTGGGTGCAGGGCCTCAAGACCTTGGCCTGCACTTAAACACAATAATCGCTGACAAAATAACCATCTGTTAGGTGCAAAAAACCACCCTACTCGGATCTGCACACATTAGTTGTCGATACATCACATAGTCCCAGACACTTAATGGGTGTCCAACATGTGATCCAATACAACTGCCAGCATAGTGGTCTTGTTTGCTGTGTACTCATCTTGTTGAGTTTCAAATAACAATAAAATAATAATAACAACAGTAACAATAATAATAATAATAATATACGAAATCCAGCATATATATCTCATTTGCTGTGTCATACTATATCTTTGTGTCAATAAGAAGAAAAAGGAGGAGGAAATAATAACAACAGCAACAACAACAATATAATAATAATAATAAACGAAATCCAGCATATATATCTCATTTGCTGTGTCATACTATGTCTTTGTGTCAATAAGAAGAAGAAAAAGGAGGAGGAAATAATAACAGTAACAATAATAATAATATACGAAATCCAGCATATATCTCATTTGCTGTGTCATACTATGTCTTTGTGTCAATAAGAAGAAGAAAAAGGAGGAGAAAATAATAACAGTAACAATAATAATAATAATAATAATAATAATAATAATATACGAAATCCAGCATATATATCTCATTTGCTGTGTCATACTATGTCTTTGTGTCAATAAGAAGAAGAAAAAGGAGGAATAATAACAACAATAACAATAATAATAATTACGAAATCCAGCATATATATCTCATTTGCTGTGTCATACTATGTCTTTGTGTCAATAAGAAGAAGAAGAAAAAGGAGGAGGAAATAATAACAACAGTAACAATAATAATAATAATATACGAAATCCAGCATATATATCTCATTTGCGGTGTCATACTATGTCTTTGTGTCAATAAGAAGAAGAAAAAGGAGGAGGAATAATAACAACAGTAACAATAATAATAGCAATATATGAAATCCAGGATATAGATCTCATTTATTGTGTCATACTATGTCTTTGTGTCAATAAGAAGAAAAAGGAGGAGGAAATAATAACAACAGTAACAATAATAATAATAATATACAAAATCCAGCATATATATCTCATTTGCTGTGTCATACTATGTCTTTGTGTCAATAAGAAGAAGAAGAAAAAGGAGGAGGAAATACTAACAACAGTAACAATAATAATAATAATATACGAAATCCAGCATATATATCTCATTTGCTGTGTCATACTATGTCTTTGTGTCAATAAGAAGAAGAAGAAAAAGGAGGAGGAAATAATAACAACAGTAACAATAATAATAATAATATACGAAATCCAGCATATATATCTCATTTGCGGTGTCATACTATGTCTTTGTGTCAATAGGAAGAAAAAGGAGGAAGAAATAATAACAACAGTAACAATAATAATAATAATAATAATAATATACAAAATCCAGCATATATATCTCATTTGCTGTGTCATACTATGTCTTTGTGTCAATAAGAAGAAGAAGAAAAAGGAGGAGGAAATAATAACAACAGTAACAATAATAATAATAATATACGAAATCCAGCATATATATCTCATTTGCGCTGTCATACTATGTCTTTGTGTCAATAAGAAGAAGAAAAAGGAGGAGGAATAATAACAACAGTAACAATAATAATAGCAATATATGAAATCCAGGATATATATCTCATTTGTTGTGTCATACTATGTCTGTGTCAATAAGAAGAAAAAGGAGGAGTAATAACAGTAACAATAATAACAGTAACAACAACAACAACATATGAAATCCAGCATATATATCTCATTTGCTGTGTCATACTGTCTTTGTGTCAATAAGGAAGAGGAGGAGGAGTTTTTATATCCCACTTCCCTCTCTTAAACAAGACCCAAGGCGGATTTTGGGAGGGGAAAATTTGGGAGATTTGGAAACATCAGGAATCCAATCCCACCAAAAGACTGGCTGAGGATTGTCGGAGCTAAGAGTCCATCCTTTCTGGAATTCTGTATAGAGGATTATGGGAACTGAAGTCCAACCCTTCTTGAGAACCTGCTGGGAGATTTGGGGAGCTGGGACCCCTCCCCATAGCAGTGCCTTTGGGGGATTTTGGGAGTCAGGGTCCAGCCACTTTGGAGAGTCACCTAGTTGGGGTGAAATTGGTTTAGAAAGACACCAACAGGTCAATAATCAAAAGACGGAGGTTAGACCAGGCCTGGGCCAACTTGGGCCCTCCAGGTGTTTTGGACTCCAACTCCCACAATTCCTAACAGCCGGTAGGCTGTTAGGAATTGTGGGAGTTGGAGTCCAAAACACCTGGAGGGCCCAAGTTGGCCCAAGGGTGGATCAGACAAAGGTTTTCATCCTTCTCTTTTTTTCTTTTGCTCCTTCCCTCTTTCTATCTCTCTCTTCCAGGCCTGGGGGGAATTCTCCTTGCAACCCAACCGGACCAACGCCACTGGGACCTGCAACAAAACCAGTAGCCTCAGACTGGATTTCCCAGAGGGCTTTGTTTCTTTCTTTTTCGCCAAGGTAATAAGGGAAGTGCTGGCGGTTTGCATGTTGTCCAAAGCGACATGGGTGTGTTTGAAGCTGGGAATGCGATGACGCCGGACCAAACCCGTTGACCCGGGAACCGAAGCCTTGAGTCACTCTCTGACTCAGGAGCCAAGCGGCAAGAAAGACTGGCTCGCTTTCCAACTCATCCCATTGCTTCCAGCTGTCCCGATTTGGCACGGACAGTGCAGATACATCCTTTGCTGTCCCAGTTTCTCGGCTGCTATTATAACGTCCCGGTTTCCCTATGCTCAGCTAAAGAGAGCTAATACTCCCAAGATCAGGATGCAAAAGGACCTAAACAGATTAAGCAACCATAGGTGAACTTCTTCCCACCCTATGGGTGTTTTGGACTGCAACTCCCACCATTCCTCACAGCCTCAGGCCCCTTCCTTTCCCCCCTCGGCCGCTTAAGCGGCCGAGGGGGGAAAGGAAAGGGCCTGAGGCTGTGAGGAATGGTGGGAGTTGCAGTCCAAAACA
>NC_085846.1:3379620-3524620 GCF_035594765.1 Anolis carolinensis | reverse complement strand
CTTGGTCTTTCACAGTCCTTGAATTCTGTGCCAAGCAACAACTAGAGAGGGAGCCTGCTTTAAAAAGTCCTGTAAGCCATTTCTGCTCAAACAGAGGACCCTCACTTCAGAATAGGAGAATGGGAGGACAGCTACATTTGGTGGCCCTTTTTGGGGACCCATCATGAGTAATTCCAAAAACCAACATGGTACAGAGTTTTGAGTGTAGGACTGCGAGAATAGGGTTTGAATCCCCATTCAAGCCAGAGAAATATACTGAGTGAACTTAGGCAAGCCCTGTTCTCTCACCCTCAGAGGAAGGCTGGCCAACCACCTCTGAAGAAATCTTGCCATGAAAACCCTGCCATAGTTTAGTCTTAGAGCAGGCACGGGCAAACTCTGGCCCTCCGGGTGCTTTGGACTTCAATTGTTCTTTGAATGCGATTTCCTGCTTCTTGGCAGGGGGTTGGACTGGATGGCCCATGAGGTCTCTTCCAACTCTACTATTCTATGATTCTATGTGGAAGTTGAAGTCTAAAATACCTGGAGGAGGGCCAAGATTTGCCTGTGCCTGCCTTAGACCCATCATAAATCAGAAATGACTTGAAGGTGCAGAATAACAACAGATAAAGAGAGAAATAAAAAATAATAATAATAATTTTAGCCCACCTTTCAACAGAGCTGTTTACAAAAAAAGAGAGAAAATTCAAGCAAAGTGTAACTTAAGAAGGAAAACATGAATACATTAAAAGCTTGTAAAGAAAACTCCAAATATCTATATTTGTGTAGCACAGGCAAAATAATTCATGTTGCCATTGATGCATGGGTGCCACCCACATGGGTGCCATTCCAAGCAGGTTGTTGGAGCTCATGGCAACCTGTCTTTTAGGTTGGTGCATTGCGTGGATCCAGTGCTCCGACCCAAACTGCCACAAGTGGAGGCGACTCAGCAGCAAGACTGACCCCTCGGTTCTGCCGGAGGACTGGTCCTGTAGCCAGAACCTGGGTAAGTGATCCAGCCATGTTACAACTGTCATATAAAACTAGAATGTGTCCCATCCCTTCTAAATCAGGCAAAGAAGCCTGGAGGGAAACAGGACTGGAACTGAGTATGAACTCTTGTTCTGTTTCTGAAAGAAAAGGCCCCTGTCTGCTCAGAAGTGGGACCTTTCCCCACAAATTCACTTTCTGAGCAGTTTATTTATTTATTTATTTGCTTGTTTCTATCCCGTTTTTCTCCCAGAATGGGACTCAAAGTGGTGTACAGCATATAAAATCAGAAAGCACTTACAAAACATAAAAACACAATCACAAACCACAAGATGCATAAAATTACTAGCTTACAACATTATAAAACCCCAACACCCATAAAACCCATAAAACAATTAACACAGAACACAAATTAGACATTCAGGTTAAAAGCCTCAGTAATATCCACTCCTTTAGGACATAACACTGCACATCACAGGTAACTATCTACCTAGTGTTCTTCTTCAGGGAAGGCTTCCAAAAGTAGAATATCCTTTTTGCACCTAGTTCTGTTTGACAGTCTTCAGCACTTCCAAATAACATAAACAAACTTCCAGTTTGCCTGCTCTTGTTCTCCAACATGTTACCAAGCCTGAACGTTTGGGATGGAGCAGTCTATGTGGCAGATCCATATTCAGAATTATTACAGTAGAAAGAAACATGTTTCTGAATGCATTCTTTTCTAAGTTGCTTTGTTTCTACATTTCTTTGTGTAATGCCTGTATGTTACAGGTTTTAAATCATATAGTTTTTAACATAGTTAGCCACTTTTGAGTATTCTTTAAAAGAGGAAAACATGATCTTAGTGATGGTGATGATGATGATGTGTGCCTTTCTGCTCTGAAACTGGGCAGTCCAAATCAGAGGTGGTTTGCTTACATTCTGAGATCTGGCCAACATGGTTGCATAGTCCTAAGTAATTTGGTTTCTGTAACAAGTTGTTTCCAAACTTTGGTGAAATGGGAGTAAACTAAATCAGGAGGGAAAAAAGATACATTTGTTTCAACTATGTGGAGTTTGAGTGAAGTATCTGTTGTCTGTGGCAGATCTCCAGTACAACAGCTGCAGCATTTCTGAGGAGTCCTGGTCGGGAACAGAAGGCGAGATAGTCTATGCGGCTTATGTTCCAGGGTCACTCGTATGGGCCAAGCAATATGGATACGCATGGTATGAAGAAGAAGGAAAAAGCCTTCCTCATGTAAACATTATTCACCTCTGCCCTTATTTTAGGCACACTTCCACGGATACAAGTCTTATTGACACAAATGGGACGTTGCTTTCAAGTGCCAAAATACCTCTGTGTGGTTTTAAAACCTGCACGGCTGCCATCATCATGTCGTGTGGTGGCAGAAAAATCCTAGTTATGTGAGCAGCGCTGCCCTAAAAGACGATATTTCCATTGCCAAGCTGATCAGGGTCAGGCCTTGCGAGCCAAGAAATAGCAGGCCCGAACACTCCTGTGCAGAATAGACTTGCTCCAGGTGTCTCCTGGTGATTAAAAATCCAAATAAACCTCTACTTTAAGGGGAAAACAACAATCCGCAGCTGAATATGGCTTTGTGCAGGCGTTCCAAGCGCTGACCCTCCCTGAGAAGCTCAGCCAAAAGAGCCAAGCTTTCTTTCTCGGCGCCTTTTGCCAGGACGGCAGCTGCAGTCCTCTGAGGGAAAACTGGCCAAAGATGGGGCCTCCCGTTTCAAGAAGGGGCAGGAAGGCCTGAGGAAGACCCCCCTCTCTTTCATATCCTGAGCATCACTGAGGGGGTGTTTAGCAGGCCTTGTGGGGATATGGAGGAGCCTCCATTGGAGGCACACTGCCCCTGACCACGCTTGACCTGATAGGAACCGCCTTGGTTTGCAAAGCTTTCCGTCTTGAGGGCAGACTTCAGGCACAGCTGTGTTTTTGTTCGGAGCTCTTGTACATTATTGGCACCCGATAAATGCAAAGGTTGCTGTGGTGGAGTGGCAGCGGAGGGAGAGTGGCCAAGCCAAACGTAGGGAGGTCCAAGTTTACAAGGTCTGCTTCCACGCTAGAGGCCATGACTGCCATGGAGGAATTCCTTTCCTGCTGTTGGCTGGGAGGGGAATTAAAGCAGATATTCAAGTCACACTGAATATAATCCCCCAGTGGAGTAGTGGGTTAAAGCCTTGTGACTTGAAGGTTGCGTTGCTGACCTGAAGGCTGCCAGGTTCGAATCCTACCCGGGGAGAGCGCGGATGAGCTCCCTCTATCAGCTCCAGCTCCATGTGGGAACATGAGAGAAGCCTCCCGCAAGGATAGTAAAAACATCCGGGGATCCCCTGGGCAACGTCCATGCAGACGGCCAATTCTCTCACTCCAGAAGTGACTTGCAGTTTCTCAAGTCACTCCTGACACGAAAAAAATAATAATCACAGTTTGGAGAAAATAATCTTTTTGGAACGCGTCTCTCAGAATCCTCCTGAGAGTCACCAACAGGGATTGTAGTCCAAAAGGGTAACCTTTCAAAGTTCTGAATGCAATGTTTTATCACCCAGAAATGCTCTTCTCGATGCCCAAAATCTTCTTGCTTATTCTTCTATTAGTTTAACAATGTCAGCCTTCAAAATAATTTCTTATTCATTTTTCGGAGACATAGGTTGTTTGTATGTTTCCTGTTTTCCTGTGCTATCGTTTTAGCAAGGGGTCTTAATTTCTTAGTGAAACGATTATAATTTTTATGCTCAAGCTCTGTGTATCTTATGGAAAATCTATGTGTTTTAAAACCTGTCCCCTTTCAAGATGTATCCAGAGCTTGAGAAGTTACTTTACAAAGTTCTTAGTTTCTGTTACTCATTACCATATCTAAAAGATAACATGTTACAGTAGAGTCTCACTTATCCAACATAAACGGGCCGGCAGAACGTTGGATAAGTGAATATGTTGGATAATAAGGTGAGATTAAGGAGAAGCCTATTAAACATCAAATTATGTTATGATTTACAAATTAAGCACCAAAACATCATGTTATACAACAAATTTGACAGAAAAAGTAGTTCAATATGCAGTAATGCTATGTAGTAATGACTGTATTTACGAATTTAGCACCAAAATATCACGATGTATTGAAAACATTGACTACAAAAATGCGTTGGATAATCCAGAATGTTGGATAAGCGAATTTTGGATAAGTGAGACTCTACTGTACCTCTAATTACTACATTGTTGGGCAAGCAATTTACATTTCTTCCTGTCCTTTTTTTTAGCTTTTCTGTTACTTTTTATTGCCTTTAGAGAAGGAAGAAAACTTTGAGGTGGATAAATCCCAAGCATAAATCTTGAAAAATTATTGTCAAAATGTCTCTAAAGATGCCCTTCAAAGAAGCCATGACTCATTACGCCATAAAAGTAACTTAATTCCTCCTCATCTTGCTGTTGGAATGTAATTTCTTTACATCTTTACCCCCCCCCCCCCCCCACATACACAACTAACTAGTTGCAGGTAACTGCATTACTTGTAATTTATTATGTACCAGCTTTCTCTATACCAATGTTCTTTGGAAGGGAATTTTAGAAGCTGGATGTTTGTGATTCATATCCTTCTTCTCCTTTCTCCATGCATTTGCAGGTGGCCTGGGGTCATAGAGGCGGACCCTTACCTTGGAGAGTATCTTCTGTTTTCTTCTCAAACAGATTCACTTCCCGTTAAGTATTATGTACATTTGCTGCCCTTATTTGCATGTTGTCGGGACCCATTCCTTTTTATATGCCTGCCTGCAGTGGTCTCTTGGTATCTGCTGAGGTTTGGTTCCAGGACATCCATGAATATCAAAAACCTTGATATACAATGGCATAGTAAAATGGCATCCCTTATATAAAATGGCAGAATCGAGGTTTGCCTTTTTGGAATTCTTAACAAAAAATTTCAAACCAAGGACGGTTGATCCAGAATCTGAATACCAAGGGTCAACTGTACATGTAAATAAGTCTTGGGTAATTCTGCTGGGTTCATGGGCAAATGCCTTTCCCTGAAATGCTCCAGGGTTGTGAATTTGCCAATTTTTAAAAAATAGTGGCCAAAATTAAAATTGAACATTTTTGGACGTTAAGCAGCTCAAAGGGTTCCTGCAACCTGTTTATGAATGAAAGTCAAATCACTGTCCCTGGAAGATATTCACTTTTCTTTTCTCTGGACAGCAAAAGGGGGCTCGTGGGAGTCTCTCAAGGCCCACAAAACAGCCCACTGTTTTTCCCACTGGCTGCATCTTAATTCTAGGTGTAAGGATCTTATGCAGAACAGTACTAACTGTAGGAGCATCTGCCATCTATAGCAGAGCAGAGTGTAGTGTGGCCAGTGCTATATATGAGCTTACAGTAGGAAATAGGAGTGACAATATTTTGGAGAGTCTGGTAAGATTTTATAAAGGTAAACTTACTTTTTATTGTTGCAGCCAATACATTTGAGTAGATGGACAAATGGAAGGTTACCTGACTTTTGCAGAAGAGTCCCTAATACTGACTCTCCTGTCTGTCAGTCGTCTTGAGACAGAGAAGCCCCATGGTGCTCTCTTCCTCTCAAACAAAAGAAAATAAAGGTGCACTAAAGGCTTTTGGGAAGAAGAAGGTGGACGGGACCTCTCCATGCAGGCAGGAAGCAAAGCACCTTGAGTGACATAGATCTAGGGAACAGAGGTCAAAACAAGACAACAGGTCTACCCCACAGTGTGCCCTATTTGCTCAAAAAACAAATGTCGATGCTTCCAACATTTACCATCCTTGACAGGAGCCCTATGCTGCCCCTCATGAGCCTCACTATCCAAGGCCACTGACACGCTCCATTTCTGCCCCTCTTTCAGTCCAAGTACCACGTGACCTTCTTTGGCAAGACTGTGTCCCGGGCCTGGATCTCTGCCTCCATGCTGAGGAATTTTGCTGGATCGAGCATGGAAAAAGGGAATGGCTTGGTAAGGGGACTTCTGGGGTTTTTAGGGAGTTGCTTTTTTTTCGTGTCAGGAGCAACCTGAGTAGCTTCATTATAATTCTATTCTGAATGTTATTAGGCTCCTTTCATCGGGGTATTTTAATCTAATGATTTTATCTTATATTGCTGCTATAGTCCCCCCCCCCCCCCCGCCAAATTTGAAGTTGACGGATTTGCATTGGTGGTTGTTTGATATTATTACTGTTATATAAACCTTTGTTTTAACTTCTGTTTTATCACCTTCTTGTGTTTTATACTGTGTATATTGTTTAATGTATTTGTGCTGTTACTTTTGTAACGTTGTGAGCCGCCCCGAGTCCCCACGGGGAGATGGTGGTGGGGTATAAATAAAGTTTATTATTATTATTATTATTATTATTATTATTATTATTAGCTTCTGGTGTGAGTTGCTAACATCTACTGCAGAAGAGATCAGGGGACCAGGAAACCTTGGAAGCATCGAAGGGGGAGACCAATGATGGCTTTGGAAAGTGATTACAGATCTCTCAGAGATAAGAAAGAGCAACTGGCACATATTGAAGACAGAACAGATTTCTGGGAGGGATCCCCTGAGACACTTTTGAAAATGCTTTTGTTTTCCCCCATTCTTTCCACTTTCCTGTCGGCTCTTCCTCTACCTTGTCATCATCTCTGTTTTTTCCCTGCTATTCCTGTATTTTCCTCTTTCTGTATTTTTCTCTACTCTGAGAAAGATTGTTGACCCAATGGCTTTGAGCCAGTTTCAAAGCTGAACATCTATTATAGATCCCATCAAAATATCTAAGGAGTTTGTCTGGAAAGGAAAAAATGGGCAAAATGATGGTGGGGTTATATATTTAAGCCAGCTGCTATTTGACATGGTTAATCGGATTTTGCCATTCCTACCAAAAGCAAACTCCAGAAGCAACTCCGGTTGCTCCTGACACGGAAAAAAAACAAAAAAACAAAACAAAAGTGGCTTGTTGGTAAGGAATGCAAAATCTTCCCCCTGCTATTCCTGATCCCCAGCACTATCCTCCCCAAACCCTTTCTTTCAAGCCACGCACACTCCCAGGATCAGCAGTAGCATTCCCCATCCACCACCCCCACTAACTAAAAACACAGATCTAGATCTGTTCTGCCTTTTCATTTTCAGGACAAGCCGAAAAGCCAAACTGGGAAGAAGAATCTCAAGGTTGCTCTGAGGATGGCAAAAGAAGCCGAGCAAATGAACATTCAGGTGTGATTCAGGGGTCAGGAGCATTGGCCCTTTTTCTCAGAATGATGTCCTTCCTTTTTCTCACATGTTTTGCACAGCATCTAAGCGACGGATTCTCCAAACAATTGTGCAGTCCTTTTCTGGGTCCCTCCAGACCTGGTGCGGCAATTTATTTTTTCACCATAAAATGAAATTTCAGGGCCCAGCAGTTTTTGAAGTTGGGGTCCAACAGAGCAGCATTGAGGGCTTTGGGGACCTCCTTCCAAATCCTTTCCATTATCACTTTTTGCTCAGTGTAGTCAAGGGATTTGCAAGGTCTTCCTTGCCCTTCAACTATTGCTACCTTTCTGTTCCCCATGACAAAGAGGACTGGGGAGAGAAGTGGGATTATTGGATACCATTTATTCTTCTTCCCTCTTTCCCTTTATGATAAGAAGCATACAACAGTGCTACCCAAAGTGGTGGCTCAGTGAGTAGTTGTAGCCAGTTGACACAAATATGGTTGCCAGTCCCTGGTACAATAGGAGAGAGCCTGCCAGTTTGCCATCAAGAAGCACACATCTGTGGATGTTGTTTGACCCTGGTCTCCACTTAGGAGTGAATTCTGTTTAGGCCAGACATGAGCCAACTTTGGCCCTCCCTCCAGTTGTTTTGGACGTCAATAGGCTGTTAGGAATAGTGGTAGTTGAAGTCCAAAACACCTGGAGGGACAACATTTGCCTATGCCTGGTTTAAGTAAAGCCTCTATTTAATTTCTGAGCATGGAGGAACTTGTGCAAAGGCTCATTCAACGTGTGATCAAGGAATCCCAGTACCAGTCTTTGCAGCTGGAGAGACGGGCGTCCTTGCTTGTTTGTTTGGTTTTACATGGAGAATCCCCCGTGGAACCTTTTGTTTTCTCCTCTGAAACTGGGCATAGAGCAAGGCTCCCAGCCAGGCAAGGAACCAGCTGCTCTTTCAGACAGAAGACACCTGGGGGGACACCCCTGTTGTGAGACAAGGCAGTCCCTCCTGGGTCATTTCAAGGGAACAGCTGGGCATCACTGGCAGGGGAGGCCTGTAGTTGTGCCCTGGACCTTGCTTACTCTGCTGCAAGCCTCCCTTTTCAGGCAGGAAGAGGAAGAGGTCTATGGGATCGTTTTGTTGGGGAGAAGGATCCCAGCTTAATTTAGGGGAGACTCCCGCCTTTGTTTATGCTTTGCTTACTTATAACCATTTATCACATTGAGCTCAAGAAGGTGGACATGGCTCTCCTTTCCCTATTTTGTCCTCTCAACAGCCTTGTCAGAGGACAAACTAAGAAAGGCCCCATCTACACTGCCATATCAAATCCAGATTGTCTGCTTTGAAGGCCCCTTCTACACTGCCAGATAATCCAGGTTATCAAAGCAGAAAATACACTGGATTTTCTGGATTATTTTAGGTCCCTTCTACACTACCATATAAAATGCAGATTATCTGCTTTGAATTGGATTATATGGTGTAGACTGTGGTCCCTTCTACACTGCTAGATAATCCAGGTTATCAAAGCAGAAAGTCCACATCTGATTTGAACTGGATTATTTATTTATTTACAGCATTATTTTAGGCCCCATCTGCACTGTCATATAAAATGCAGATTATCTACTTTGAACTGGATTATATGGCAATGTAGACCAGGGGTCCCCAAACTAAGGCCCGGGGGCCGGATGCGGCCCTCCAAGGTCATTTACCTGGCCCCCGCCCTCAGTTTTATAATATAATATATTGTATATACATATCATGTTGATAATAATATTATAATGTAATGCAATATAACCTAATAATAATACCATATAATAATATGAATTATATATTCTATATTACATATAATATTACTAATAATATTACAGTATAGTGGTATAGTTCAATATAGTAACATATAATGCTAATATTGTGCTATGCTAATAATATATTGTATGTACATATAATTTGTAAACCACTCTGAGTCCCCTTTGGGGTGAGAAGGGTGTGATACAAATGTAGTATATTTTTATATTTTATATTTTATTATATTATATTGCTCTGGGCATGGCCCCATGTTAGCCGCCCCGAGTCCCCGTTGGGGAGATGGTGGCGGGGTATAAATAAAGTTTTATTATTATTATTATTATAGTAAATAAATGCAGTAAATAAATAATAAATAAATTTTAGACTTAGGCTCACCCAAAGTCTGAAATGACTTGAAGGCACAGAACAACAACAACAACTATTAACTTGACTATCTCATTGGCCAGAAGCAGGACCACACTTCCCATTGAAATCCTGATAAATGTATGCTGGTTAAAATTGTTTTTATTTTTAAATATTGTATTGTTCTTTCATTGTTCTTGTTGTTGTTTTTGCACTAGAATTTTATTTTATTTTTTCGTGTCAGGAGCAACCGGAGTTGCTTCTGGAGTGAGAGAATTGGCCGTCTGCAAGGACGTTGCCCAGGGGACGCCTGGATGTTATGATGTTTTTACCATCCTTGTGGGAGGCTTCTCTCATGTCCCCGCATGGAGCTGGAGCTGATAGAGGGAGCTCATCCACACTCTCCCCAGGTGGGATTCGAACCTGGCAGCTTTCAGGTCAGCAACCCAACCTTCAAGTCACTTAGTCCACTACGCCATCTGGGGGCTCGCACTACAAATAAGACATATGCAGTGTGAATTGGAATTTGTTTGTATTTTTTTTCAAATGATAATCCGGCCCCTCAACAGTCTGAAGGATTGTGGACCGGCCCTCGGCTTAAAAAGTTTGAGGACCCCTGATGTAGACTAATATCCAGCTCAAAGCAGATACTGTGGATTTTATACAGCTATGTAGAAGGGGCCAAAATCACAGGTGAAAGTGGAGACACTGTACACTCTTACCTCAAAGACCTGTTAGACCTATTCATGTCTCCCCTTTCATTTCCCTGGACCAGGAGAGAATAAGGATGTTTGGATTCCACAGACGGTTCAGCGGGAGAGCCTTACCCAAAGGCCTGCAAGGTAGTTGGAGAATGGTGTGGGGTCACAGGGATGCCCAAAAGGCCGATGCCCCTCTCACTGCCATTTCTCTGTTCCATTTGCCTTGTAGATTGCTTCAACTTCACCTGCAAACTTCCTGCCAAGATGGCTCTGAGGCCGGGGGTTAAGAAAAGGAGCCCTCCAAGGCCAAAGAAGGGTCAAGAGAAGGTGGGCTGGGAATACTTAAAATCCCCCAGTTAAAATTATTAAACAGTATTACATTGGCTACTGTGAAAGGTACGGTATATTTGCAAGTTTATTCCAAAGTTAAATGGTTGATTATGAGCAATACTAAGATGGTAACGATTTGGGGCCCCTGGTGGCACAGTGTGTTAAAGCACTGAGCTGCTGAACTTGCAGACCGAAAGGTCACAGGTTTGAATCCAGGGAGCGGAGTGAGCGCCCGCTGTTAGCTGCAGCTTCTGCCAAACTAGCAGCTCGAAAACATGCAAATGTGAGTAGATCAATAGGTACTGCTCCAGCGGGAAGGTAACGGCACTCCATGCAGTCATGCCATTGGCCACATGACCATGGAGGTGTCTACGGACAACGCCGGCTCTTCGGCTTAGACATGGAGATGAGCACCAACCCCCAGAGTCGGACAGGACTGGACTTAACGTCAGGGGAAGAAAACCTTTACCTAAATGGTTGATTATTAGGAAGGTGTTCCAGCAGAGAGGAAGTAGATTATGTTAAACCGCTTTGAGTCCCCTTTGGGAGAGTTAAAGCAGGGTGTAAATAAATATAATAACAGCAACACTAATAACAAATACAAGTTGAAATCAATTTTATAAGATACAGTAGAGTCTCACTTATCCAACACTCGCTTATCCAACGTTCTGGATTATCCAGCGCATTTTTGTAGTCAATGTTTTCAATATATCGTGATATTTTGGGGCTAAATTAATAAATACAGTAATTACTACATAACATTACTGCATATTGAACTACTTTTTCCACCAAATTTGTTGTCTAACATGATGTTTTGGTGCTTCATTTGTAAAATCATAACCTAATTTGATGTTTAATAGGCTTTTCCTTAATGCCTCCTTATTATCCAATATATTTGCTTATCCAACGTTCTGCCGGCCCGTTTATGTTGGATAAGTGAGACTCTACTGTAGTAAAAGCAATTTTTCCAATACAGTGGAAAACGTTTGTCTTTATATGCTTTAAATAATTATATTCCAATATTATTATGGCCCAGATCTTTGGATCCAACCCTTGATTTTAACATTTTATTTTGTATATTATGACTGTTTATGATGTGTTTTTATCCATGTTGATGTTTTATTGTTGGTTGATTTGCTTGTTGTTTTGATTTTGATTTTGTGATGTTATGTCCGGGGATGGCCCCCATGTAAGCCGCCCCGAGTCCCTTCGGGGAGATGGGGCGGGGTATAAGAATAAAGTTTCTTTTCTGTTGCTCCCTCTAATATCTATCCTCCAAAATACCCCACTCCCTTATGACCCTGTTTGCTGTGGTTTTTATTTTTATGTCTTTCTCACCCCGAGTTTTAACCTTAATGTTCATGTGGTCTGCCCTTGTTTTCATTGTCTCCTTGTTTTATTTTGTAATGGATATTATTTATTGTATTGCTTATTGTATTGTGATGTGCTGTTCTTTTATATGCTGTTTACATTGTATTGTTTTGGGCATGGCCTCATGTAAGCCGCCCCGAGTCCCCGTTGGGGAGATGGTGGCGGGGTATAAAAAAGTATTATTATTATTATTATTATTATTGACACAACGACGTTGTATGACACAGCAGACAAGATTATTATTATTATTATTATTATTATTATTATTATTATTGACACAACGACGTTGTATGACACAGCAGACAAGATTATTATTATTATTATTATTATTATTATTATTATTATTATTATTATTATTATTATTATGAAGTCAGGACAGAGTTCATTGTATGGCATAGGACAGGGTGGAGTATTAGGTTTTAAATAGTATATCTCAAGCAACCAGAAGCTACATTGATCCGGCATCGACCAATCTCCAGGGTTAACTGAGTGTCTGCTGTATTACTAAGTGTTCGGCTTGTAATACTCCCCGTTTTTCCGGCGTCTGTGTTCCAGCTTCCTCCTGGCACCCTGGTGATGAAAGCTGATCTGAAAGTCAAGAATGAATTCAAGACAAAGGGTGAGCTTTTGACTCATAAAACCATCTTCTCCAGTAGCTTGAACCTCAGGCCTCTTTCCTATAGTTTAAGCCAGGCATGGGCAAACTTGGGCCCTCCCTCCAGGTGTTTTGGACTCCAACTCCCCCCATCCCTAACAGCCTCAGGCCCCTTCCTTTCCCCCCTCAGCCGCTTAAGCGGCTGAGGGGGGAAAGGAAAGGGCCTGAGGCTGTTAGGGATGGGGGAAGTTGGAGTCCAAAACACCCGGAGGGAAGGCCCAAGTTTGCCCATACCTGGTAAGCCTTGCTTCATAGCCTTGACGGCAGAGAGGCCTGGATACTAAGTGCCCCCATCTTATCCACGCAGAGCACAAAAGAGCCAACGTGGCAAGTGAAGGCCTCTCCTTGTCCAAGAAGAGCCGAAGAGAGGGGCCGTTGCCCAAATCTGAAGCTGGATCAAGCATAGCAAAGAGACGGCAGAAAGGCCAGGAAGGTATGAGACAGAAATAGTCTGCACTACATAGTTTATCACAGTTTGACACCATTTTAACTGGGACTTTTAAATTAACCTGTTAAGTCTTTTACCGTGTGTTCTGCAACTGTTTTTGGTATTTTTACTGTTTCTAATGTTAGATTTAATGTCCATTTATATCCCCTTGCGTGGGGATTGCCTTGTTTGCCCATTGCACCGTGCAGGAGAGCATTGTTGGCATATATATCACATGGGAGGAAGAGCAAATAAGCACAGCTCTGATGTTGTGGAAGATGTTATTGTCAATCTGGTGTGGTCCTTAAAACTCCCTGCTAGAAAGTTGTAGTTTCGTAGCTCATGGAAGTGAACTAGAGCTCTTTAGTGGAGAAGCGGCTGACCACCAGTTGAAGACATAGCAGTAAAAGTGGCATCCAAGTACTATTGCTGAGCAGCACAAGTTGCTGTTATTTGCCATAATGCTGGCTTCAAATTATTGTGCTCTTAGAAATGAGAGGTCACCAGAATTTCCAGCTATCCACTGATTTGCAAATATACCTTTGGTGGTAGAGTCTGACTTATCCAACACTCGCTTATGCAACGTTCTGGATTATCCAACGCATTTTTGTAGTCAATGTTTTCAATATATTGTGATATTTTGGTGCTAAATTCATAAATACAGTAATTACAACATAACATTACTGCATATTGAACTACTTTTTCTGTCAAATTTGTTGTATAACTCGAAGTTTTGGTGCTTAATTTGTAAAATCATAACCTAATTTGATGTTTAATAGGCTTTTCCTTAATCCCTCCTTATTATCCAAGATATTTGCTTATCCAAGCTTCTGTCGGCCCGTTTAGCTTGGATAAATGAGACTCTACTGTACCTTTGATGGTAATTTCTAAGTTTTGAATTTGAAGGAACTTGAATCTGGGTGATGAAGAATTATTGCATTCTGTGATTTAATACAAGAAGGAAGGAAGGATAGATAGACAGATAGATGGTGGAGGAGGGAAGAATGAATACAGAAGGAGGGAGGTTTAGACTTGATGGCCCTTGGGGACTCTTCCTATTTTATTTATTTATTTATTAGCAACATTTATATCCTGTTCTACTGACCCTGAAGGGGACTCAGGCAGCTTACAAGTTAGATGTACATAAGGTTAAGGTAAAGGTTTTCCCCTGACGTTAAGTCCAGTCGTGACCGAGTCTGGGGGTTGGTGCTCATGTATACGTACATACAATATATTATATTATTAGCATAGCACAATATAAGCATTATATATTACTATCTTGTACTATAACACTATATTTCCGTAAGGAACTGAAGACCTGGTGGTGTTGGCCGGTTTTTCAGTAACTACATTGGAATACCGCCAATTTCTGGGCCTGAATATATTGCACAAGATTTCTCTAACTTAAAATGATACATTTTAATATATTGGGTTTATGGTTCCCGTCCCCTTGATCAGGTCATGTAAGTGTTATTTATTTCTATAATTGTATTTTTACTTTGCTTAATAATATGTTATTATGTTTGTTATGTAGTGTTTGTGTTGTTTTATGATTGGAAATCGCCCATTGGAGTCCCATCCGAGAGATAGGGCGGTATATAAATAAAGTTTTATAATTATAATTATATTATTATTATTGTAATATTATTAGTAATATTACATGTCATATAAATATACAATTATAATAGTGTATTATTATTATTATATTGTATTACATTATAATATTATTATCAATATTATGTGTATATACAATATATTATATTATTACTATAGCAGAATATGAGTATTATATATTATTATATTGACACAGGAGACATGTTGGAATGATGTCTTCCTGGCCCCCTTCACCACTCTGGCCTACTCCTATCTATCTATAGATCTATTTTAGAGGTTGGACTAGATGACCCTGGTGGCCTCTTCCAACTGTGATTCTATGACCCTTTCCCTGGATCTTAATTGGTTTCTGTGTTTCTCCCAAGGTTTGAGGAAACCCTCTTCTGTGCCACAGCACAAGGATAACAAAACCAAACACCTCAGTTCTCATGCAGACAGCAGTTCTTTCTCTGGTTATCCAAGGAAGAAAAACAGTTTGGAGGAGACCGAAATCTCCCTCGGGAACAAAAGCAAGGGCAGCACAGGCCTGGAGGAACCAAGTGAGTCCTTGCCATCTGACCGAAGTGGAGAGGAAACCTTCAACAGCCAGGAGACAATTTGCTGTGAGGAATGACTCTCCTGAAAACTTTTCCTTGGCCTTATTTGAAGAGAAGCCTCTTGGGTGTGGGCCACCAGCCCTTGGAATGAAAAAGGTGGTCCAGTTTCCCCTCTCTAGCCTACTACAAAGGGCAGGATACTTGAGAGCCTTGCTAAGGATAAATAGCATCAGAAATAATATTGGATAACAGAGGCAAACCAAGAAATGTGGAAAGAAGGCTGCTCTGGTTTTGACTCTTGAGTTTAATCCGCCTTGGAAGTTGGTGACGGCTTGTTTTTAAACAGAGCTGCGAAGTTTCCTTTTTTCCGTTCCATGATTAAACAGCCAGCTTGAAATAAGACATGGAAAATAAATTCACTCTCTGGTAAATGTGATCGAGCCGCTTAATGTTTAATGCAAAGGAAAAAGCAGGCAAAATGGCAAGGATAACATAGTAGACATTTGTTTTGCTCCAGTTTGTAAAATGACAAACACTTTGTTTGTGTTAGAAGAGTTACATGAAATATGTTTTTGCCAAGTTCTATTAAAGTATTGGATTTCATGGGAAGTTCTTGATGTCTTTAGTTTTATCAAGTCCCATAAGAGAAAGATTGTACCTTTGGATATGTACAGTTTAGGAAAATGGAAGGCTTTAAATTTTATCTGCTTTTCAAAGGAGTAATCACATAAGCATGGACTATAGATTGAGAGGTGCTCATTCCCTGCAAATAGGATGCTAACCCCTTTCTGTTAGAAACATATGCAATGTAAAGAGCTCACAGTCTGTTAATGTAGGCTTTTGGGTCTCTTAAAGTCCTAATTCTTGCAGGCACTGATCCTGCTCACACGTTGTGATGATCCAGGGCTGCAGAAAGCAGATCCCTCTGCCTGCATGCAGCCTCACAAACAGTAAAGCTGGGTTCAGATAGAAAATGGTCCAGGAATGGCCAGAAATTGGCCAAAGCGCCACAAAAATGTAGCATTGTGTGTTGTTGGCATATAAGCTCTGGCATGCATAAATCATGGCTTTTTGTCATGCCCGAAGCCATAGCTCTGGCTTAACTGTGGGCTGTTTCCCTGAATGGATCATGGAATAAGGCAGTGGGTCTGTGCTCTGGGTGAGGAAAAGGGAAATATCTTGGATCAAAGGCAAGGGATTTGTTAATAGCACTCGAAGTAAGATGCTGACTGCTTTCTGCAGGAAACAGGAGCAATGTATGAAGATATTGCAATCTGATAAATGTGGATTTTTGGATCCCATATAATCCTAATTCTTGGTTCACAAAGCAGAGTGGCACTTCTGCTTTTAATAGTGATTCAGAGACAGTCCAGAAAAGATATGGTGGAAGCTGAAGGCTTTTAAACAGGCTGGTTGGCCTACTGTCTGGGATACTTTGATTTTGCCTCTGCATGGAAGATTTGGGATTGGACTAGATGGCCCATGTGGTCTCTTCCAACTCTTATGATTCTATATGACTGAGCTGGGCCAAGTGTCTGCATGCAGTGGATAAATTTCCTGGAAGTAACTTTTTTTCAATCTCTGGTAATAGGGCACCTGTGGAGTCTGATGGGCAGGTTGTGTATCTTTTTATAATAATAATAATAATAATAATAATAATAATAATAATAATAATAATAATAATAATACTTTATTTCTACCCCGCCACCATCTCCCCGTGGGGACTCGGGGCAACTCACAATGTTACAAAAGTAACAGCGCAAATACATTAACAATATACATAGTTAAAACACAAGAAGATGATAAAACAGAAGTTAAAACAAAGGTTTAAACAACAGTAATAATATCAAACAACCACCAATGCCATTCAGTCAACTTCAAAGGTGGGCTGGGGGGGACTATAGCAGCAAGATAAAATCATTAGATTAAAATACCCTGATGAAAGGAACCTAATAACAATCAGAATGGAATTATAATGAGGCTGGTCATCCAACTTTTCTTCCAACTCTGGCAGAAGGTCCATAAGCGAGAGGGACTTTTATACAGAAAAATAAACACAGTTTATTATTATCATCATCATCATCATCATCATCAGAATGGTCAATGTGCAAACATTGATATTTTATTATGACACAGCAAACAAGATAGACATGCTGGATTTCGTTTCACAAAATCACAAGTCGAACACTTCCCAAGTGTCTAGGACTGTGTGATGTATTTTCGGAATGATGCGTGCAGATCCCAGTCGGGTGGCCTTTTGCAGTTGGCAGATCGTGATTTTGTCAATGTCTATTGTTTCCAAACGCCGGCTGAGATCTTTTGGCACGGCACCCAGTGTGCCCATCACCACCGGGACCACCTGCACTGGTTTCTGCCAGAGTCTTTGAAGTTCAATCTTGAGGTCCTGAGAGCGGCTGAGTTTTTCCTGTTGTTTTTCGTCAATGCAACTGTCACCTGGGATGGCGACATCAATGATCCAAACCTTTTTCTTTTCCACAACTGTGATGTCTGGTGTGTTGTGTTCCAGAACTTTGTCGGTCTGGATTTGGAAGTCCCACAGTATCTTTGTGTGCTCATTTTCCAATACTTTTGCAGGTTTGTGATCCCACCAGTTCTTTACTGCTGGGAGGTGGGACTTGAGGCATAAGTTCCAATGAATCATTTGGGCCACAAAGTTGTGCCTCTGTTTGTAGTCTGTCTGTGCGATTTTTGTACAGCAGCTGAGGATATGATCAATGGTTTCGTCGGTTTCCTTGCACAGTCTGCATTTTTGGTCATCAGCTGATTTTTCGATCTTGGCCTGACTTGCCTTTGTCCTGATGGCTTGCTCCTGGGCTGCAAGGATCAGGCCTTCTGTCTCCTTCTTCAGGGTCCCATTCGTGAGCCAGAGCCAGGTTTTCTCTTTATCAGCTTTTCCTTCAATTTTGTCAAGGAACTTTCCATGCAGTGTTTTGTTGTGCCAGCTGTCAGCTCTAGTTCGTAGTGCGGTTTTCTTGTACTGATTTTTTGTCTGCTGTATTATTATTATTATTATTATTTTTATTATTTGAGTGACCACCAATGGACCAATGTCATTATTATTATTATTATTATTATTATTATTATTAGATGGGCCAATAGGCCAATCTAGCTTGGTAATGGCCGGGCCCGTTCCACTAGCTGCGGAAACATCAAGGAAACTGCCTCAGAACCTGGAAGGAAGTACATTGTGTGTGAGAACTGTGGTTTGAAGAGGCAACAAAGGGGGCCATGAGATCATCCCCCTCCCAAGAATGTACTGGCCGGCAATGTTACACCTTTCTTTATGTAACATTTCCACATGATTTCTCACCTTCGTTTTGTAAATCAGGCGGGATTCTTAACTTCTGGCTACAGGATTCCAAGCGAACATAACAGAACACTAGGCATGTCCGATCGATGAAAAAAATGTTTCAATTCTCGTTTCTAAAGTAGGGGGTGCTGGCGCTTTGATATAGAAAGTATTTCCAATTTTTTCATCCAAAAATTTCGGATATTTCCGAAAATTTGTAATGATTCTAAATGTTTCTAAAATGGCGGGTGCGCATGCGCAATCGCTACACACTGGGCTTGTATGGCAATCTTCCATGTGAACGCAGAGGACGTTAGCCCCCACTTTTGCGTCCATTGTGGAAGCTTCTGATTGGCCGGGGAGCGGCAGCCATGTTAGGCTGCGCTAAGCTCCCATTCAAGGTAGGTTGCAGAAACAAATTTTAAAAAAAATTTAAAAAAAATTTATATTTAAAAAAATGTTATGGGGGGAAAAAATTAACGAAACATTAAGAGACAATTAGAGAATGGGCCAACAATAGTTCGAATTACATTGCTGGTTGCGCTGTGAGACAATGTCTCGGAATGCGTATCAAAAAGCGAGAACAATCCGAAATAATTCCGATATATGATTCAAAACGATTTTTTGGACATGTCTCCAGAACACAACTACAGCTTCCCTCAATCTGGAAAGCAGAAGAAACAGATGTACTTTTTTGCTCCTAAAATTCACTTTTTAATTCATGTCCATGTCCTTTTTCTCAAGCTGAGTTGCAATCTATCCTTGATCATCCATGCCTTTGATTTTCCTTGTTTCTCCCTCCCGAAACCCATTTTCTTCATCTAGGCATAGCTCTTCAACCGGCTAATGTGTTCCCGAATCCTTTGATTGGTCTTTGGAGGTTTCCGTTTGCCCAGATTGTTCGAGAATCTCTTCCAGGCAAGTTGAGGAATGAAAAACTAGGCCAGCTCCCGCCGTCTGCATAATTTGATCGGAATATTATTAGTTGCTTGGACACAGGCTCCGGAGGGTAAGTCTTGCGTGTGTGAGTGTGAAAAAGCATTCGGTTTAATTGGTCCCGGACATGGGTTAACTTTGTCTCTCCCGCCAGGTGTTTTGGACTTCAACTCCCACAATTCCTAACAGCCTACCGGCTGTTAGGAATTGTGGGAGTTGAAGTCCAAAACACCTGGAGGGCCCAAGTTGGCCCAGGCCTGTTTTAAACCATAATTCAGAGACTCAAGGGCTATTTTTTTCCCAAAAAATGAAGTTCAAGCAACATTTTTGGGTTGTGACTCAGCACTTGGCTTCCACGGCGTATAAATTCCAGACAGATGCCCTGGCCGAGATGTTGAGAAAGTGTTCTATTTTTTTCTGGCATTGGTCAGGCTCAGACTTATTTTTTTCTCCCCTTCTTTTGTGTGACAAGGAGCCATTGCTTTCACAAGAGCCATTTTTACAGCTTGTTTGCTTCTTTCCTGGCTTCCAATGATGACCAAACAGGATCCGAAACCAAACTCAAAGGGCAAAAAGCCTCAGACAAACAATGCTAACAAGCCCCATACTTTTTAAATACAATCTTCTATATATATAAACTAGCTGTGCCCGGCCACGCGTTGCTGTGGCGAAGTATTGCGGTATGGGAAATAAAGTATTGAGGAATTGGTGGTAGTTAAGGTAAAGGGTTCCCTGGGCTGAGTGGGTTGCTAGGAGACCAAGTGAGCGGAGCTTAGCCTTTTAACTGGCAGCAATTGGATAAAAACAATTATTCCTCTCCCTCTAATTAGGACTTTATTTTTCTTTTCTTTTTGTTGTATCAACCCAGAGGCATGGATGAGGGGTTGTGATGTCAATTTTCGAGGTTGTGGGGTGTTTACTTTTGTTGTTTTGTCCGCTGCTCTTTTATATATATAGATGAGTGATGGCATCACGGCGACCAACAAAACAACAAAACTACAGGCCCCCCAACCTCGAAATTTGACAACACAACCCAGGGCACAGAAATCCATACGAAATCCAGCATATCTGTCTTGTTTGCTGTGTCATACAATAAAGTAATAATAATAATAATAATAATAATAATAATAATAATAATAATAATAATAATAATAATACAGTAGAGTCTCACTTATCCAAGCCTTGCTTAAGCGGCTGAGGGGCAAAAGGAAAGGGCCTGAGGCTGTTAGGAATGGTGGGAGTTGCAGTCCAAAACACCTGGAGGACCCAAGTTCGCCCATGCCTGATCTAAACAAACATTAATAAGGAGAAACAGGAGAGAAGGAAGCATTTCTCAATCCGGAATTTTTTAAAGACGGGAGGGCTGCCAACCTTTTTTCAAAGAGAAGGGAGCAAGTTCACGGCTGAGGAGTCCAGGAATGCCTCCTATTTGTCACGAAGGCTGTAAATTATAACAAACAGAATATAAATCACAAGAGGAGGAGGAGGAGGAGGAGGTGGACCTTGCAGAAAAGGTCTCTTTGGGTCCCCAAAAGGCTGTCCATTTCCTTTTTTGCCAGGCATGGACCAACTTCGGCTTTCAAATAGAATCCTAAAGTTGGAAGAGACCTCATGGGCCATCCAGTCCAACCTCATTCTGCCAAGAAGCAGGAAAATCGCATTCAAAGCACCCCTGACAGATGGCCATCCAGCCTCTGTTTCAAAGCCTACAAAGAAGGAGCATCCACCACACTCCCCCCGATGCAGGGAGTTCCACTGCTGAACAGCATTTATGGTCAAGAAGGAAGTTCATAGGTTTTCTTATTTTTATTTATTTTTAATTTTTTCTGTTTTTTATTATTATTATTTTGTTGAACTATCTCTCCTACTTATTCAATCCTTGGTTTTCATCTAGTTTGTAGTGCGGTTTTCTTGTACTGGTTTTTTGTCTGCTGTGCTTTGAGGAGTTTCTGATTTTTGACTTCAATCAAAGCAGGTTCTTCCCTTTGCTTTACATATTCTGCCAGGGCATGTTCTTCTTCTTTGACTGCTTGTTTTACTTGAAAGAGTCCTCTGCCCCCTGATCTTCTAGGCAGATATAGCCGGTCAACATCATTGCGAGGGTGCAGGGAATGATGGATGGTCATGAGTTTTCTTGTTTTTCTGTCCAAATTGTCCAGTTCCACCTGTGTCCAGTTTATGATGCCAGCAGTATATCTTATGACAGGTATGGCCCAGGTGTTTATGGCCTTGATGGTGTTGCCTCCATTGAGCTTGCTTTTGAGAATTTTTCTGACCCTTTGTGTGTATTCTTTGCTGACCACAGTTTTCACATGTTCATGCTTGATGTTGTCCAGCTGTAATATGCCCAGATATTTATAGGCCTCTGGCTGGTGACACTTTATTATTTGGCCATTGGGCATATTTATGCCCTCACTTTCAATGATTTTCCCCTTCTTCAATGCCACTGTCGAACATTTGTCCAAGCCAAACTCCATGCTGATATCAGTGCTAAAAATTCGGACAGTGTTGGTCAGAGACTGGATTTCTGTTTCCATTTTCCCATACAGCTTCAGGTCATCCATGTACATCAGATGTGAAATTTTGTAAGATTTCTTAGATGTTTGATAGCCGAGATTTGTTTTTTTTGTAATTATTATTATAGAGATAAAAGGGGTCGGGCAAGGAAGGAGCTTTCCCTGGACTCTGAGGCAGAGAGTTCCTCTGTTGAACAGTGTTTATGGTCAGGAAGGAAGTTCAAGGGGAGCCTCCTTTCTTGCTATTTGAGACCATGTCTCCATGGGTTCCCTAAATCAGTAGTCTCTCACTTATCCAAGACTCACCTATCTAAGGTTCTGGATTATTCAATGCATTTTTGTAGTCAATGTTTTCAATATATCGTGATATTTTGGTGCTAAATTCTTAAATATAGTAATCACTACATAACATTACTGTGTATTAGAACTGGTTTTTCTCTCAATTTCTTGTAAAACATGATGTTTTGGTGCTTAATTTGTAATATCAAAGGGTAATTTCATGTTTAATAGGCTTTTTTTTTAATCCCTCCTTATTTTCCAACGTTTTCGCTTATCCAAGGTTCTGCCGGCCCGTTTATGTTGGATGAGACAGTCATAAACTAATCAGCCCCAGATGGTTTTTAATAATCTATCCTGTATTTATTACGGTCTTACCATTTATGTGTTTTAAATGCAATTTTTTATCCTTGCTGTTTTAATTGATTGGTTTTAACTGTTATTATACTCTTGTTTTATATTGTATTACTGTTTTATCTTTTTTATATTGTGATTTGTATTATGTCGCTGTTTATTTTGTCCTTATGTTGTTTGGCCCTCATCCCTTGTGAGCCGCCCTGAGTCCCAGCGGGGAGATATAAAGTATTATTATTATTATTATTATTATTATTATTATTATTATTATTATTATTGACATAACAACACAGTATGACACAGCAAACAAGATAGACATGCTGGATTTCGTATCACAAAATCACAAGTCGAACACTTCCCAAGTGTCTAGGACTGTGTGATGTATTATTATTATTATTATTATTATTATTATTATTGACACAACGACGTTGTATGACACAGCAAACAAGATAGATATGCTGGGTTTCGTTTCACAAAATCACAAGTCGAACACTTCCCAAGTGTCTAGGACTGTGTGATGTATTTTCGGATGATGCGTGCAGATCCCAGCAGGGTGGCTTTTTGCAGTTGGCAGATCGTAATTTTGTCAATGCCTATTGTTTCCAAATGCCGGCTGAGATCTTTTGGCACGGCACCCAGTGTGCCCATCACCACCGGGACCACCTGCACTGGTTTCTGCCAGAGTCTTTGAAGTTCAATCTTGAGGTCCTGATAGCGGCTGAGTTTTTCCTGTTGTTTTTCTTCAATGCAACTGTCACCTGGGATGGCAACATCAATGATCCAAACCTTGTTCTTTTCCACAACTGTGATGTCTGGTGTGTTGTGTTCCAGAACTTTGTCAGTCTGGATTCGGAAGTCCCACAGTATCTTTGCGTGTTCATTTTCCACAACCTTTGCAGGTTTGTGATCCCACCAGTTCTTAACTGCAGGGAGGTGATACTTGAGGCATAGGTTCCAATGAATCATTTGGGCCACATAGTTGTGCCTCTGTTTGTAGTCTGTCTGTGCAATTTTCTTACAACAGCTGAGGATATGATCAATGGTTTCATTGGTTTCCTTGCACAGTCTGCACTTTGGGTCATCAGCTGATTTTTCGATCTTGGCCTTGATTGCGTTTGTTCTGATGTCTTGCTCCTGGGCTGCAAGGATCAGGCCTTCTGTCTCCTTCTTCAGGGTCCCATTCGTGAGCCAGAGCCAGGTCTTCTATTATTATTATTATTATTATTATTATTATTATTATTATTATTATTAATGGCCTTTGTCCTGATGTCTTGCTCCTGGGCTGCAAGGATCAGGCCTTCTGTCTCCTTCTTCAGGGTCCCATTCGTGAGCCAGAATTATTATTATTATTATTATTGAGACTCTACTGTACTTCCAGAAAGGTTGGATGACACCAGCCTGGCTGGGGATGATGGGAGTTGGGCACAGCAGGAGAATTTCAAGGGAATGAAGCATATCTAATTGTGCTTTTCCACCTTTTCTTGTAGTCCCCAGGAAAAAATAAATAATTCCAATTCCAATTGTAATGGGAGCGGGGTTTTTTTGGAGGGGGGGGGGTGTTGTGTTCCAGAACTTTGTCAGTCTGGATTCGGAAGTCCCACCGTATCTTTGCGTGCTCATTTTCCAATACTTTTGCAGGTTTGTGATCCCAGTCTGCATTTTGGGTCATCAGCTAATTTTTTGATCTTGGCCTGAATGACCTTTGTCCTGATGTCTTGCTCCTGGGCTGCAAGGATCAGGCCTTCTGTCTCCTTCTTCAGGGTCCCATTTGTGAGCCAGAGTCAGGTCTGGCTCATGAATATTATTATTATTATTATTATTATTATTATTATTATTATTATTAATGGTCTTTGTTCTGATGGCTTGCTCCTAGGCTGCAAGGATCAGGCCTTCTGTCTCCTTCTTCAGGGTCCCATTTGTGAGCCAGAGTCAGGTCTGGCTCATGAATATTATTATTATTATTATTATTATTATTATTATTATTATTATTTATTGCCTTTGTCCTGATGTCTTGCTCCTGGGCTGCAAGGATCAGGCCTTCTGTCTCCTTCTTCAGGGTCCCATTCGTGAGCCAGAGTCAGGTCTGGCTCATGAATATTATTATTATTATTATTATTATTATTATTATTATTATTAATGGTCTTTGTTCTGATGGCTTGCTCCTAGGCTGCAAGGATCAGGCCTTCTGTCTCCTTCTTCAGGGTCCCATTTGTGAGCCAGAGTCAGGTCTGGCTCATGAATATTATTATTATTATTATTATTATTATTATTATTAATTGCCTTTGTCCTGATGTCTTGCTCCTGGGCTGCAAGGATCAGGCCTTCTGTCTCCTTCTTCAGGGTCCCATTCGTGAGCCAGAGCCAGGTCTGGCTCACGAATATTATTATTATTATTATTATTATTATTATTATTATTATTATTATTATTATTATTATTATTATTAGTGAGACTCTACTATACTTCCAGAAAGGCTGGATGACACCGGCCAGGCTGGGGATGATGGGAACTGGGCACGGCAGGAGAATTTCAAGGGAATGAAGCATATCCCATTGTGCTTTCCCACCTTTTCTTGTAGTCCCCAGGAAAAAATAAATAATTCCAATTCCAATTGGAATGGGTGTAGTTTTTTTTGGGGGGTGGTGGTGGTCTTGTGTCGTTGCTGTGCTTCGGGCAGCTGCAAGAGAGAGAAAATATCCCTCTTTTCCCCTCCCCTTCCTTCCTTTCTTCCTTCCTTCCTTCCTTCCTTCCTTCCTTTCTTCCCTCCCTCCCAGCTGGAGAAATCCAGGACCCAACGGAAATCCGTGCTTCCCGATGCCGGATACTCTCTCTCTCTGTGTCTGTGTCTCTGGGCTGGCAGGCTGGGAAAGAAAAGCTCTCTTTTTCCTCCCTTTCTTAGGCTGGAAGAGACCCCTCTTTTGCTCCATTTTGAAGGGGGGAAAAAACCCACCCATAGAAGAAGAAGAAGGAGAAGAAAGAAGGAGGAGAGCAGCTCTTGCCAAAACACCGGGATCCAGACCGGGAGGCATGATGTAAGCAAAGCCGCCTTTTGTTTCCCAATCCCTTTTCTTTGGGGTTTGGTTTTTTTTTGGGGGGGGGGTTTTTTTGGGGTCTCCATCGTTTATTTATTTGTCCTCTTGGCCAGGGAAGGATGCAGCATTTCCGAGGCATGCGTCAAAGGCATCCATCATAAAATAAACATCATCCCCTTCCCTTCCCTTTAATTTGCTCTTCCAGGGATCACAGGGTTTGTATCTAGGGCCATGTTCCAGAGGCAGCAGCACTCTCTCCTGACGTTTCGCCCACCTCTAGGGCAGGCATCCTCAGCCTCAGGCCTTTTCCTTTTCCCCCCCTCAGCCGCGTACGCGGCTGAGGGGGGGAAAAGGAAAAGGCCTGAGGCTGAGGATGCCTGCCCTAGAGGTGGGCGAAACGTCAGGAGAGAGTGCTGCTGCTGCTGCTGCTGCTGCTGCTTCCCAAAGATGTTATTGACATGGTTTTGGATCCTGCGGAAAAAGGCCGAGCGCGTCTTCTCTCTCTCTTTTTTTTTTGTTTTGCCGTTAGACATCTTCATCTTTTCCTGCCTTTATAGTCCTTCTTTTTTTTAAAAAAAATAAAAATAAAATTGTAATTATTACAGAGCAAAATGCAGGTTTTGGATGTTTTGGATATTTGGGAGGGCAGCGTTTGTGTGTGTGTGTGTCCCTGCAAACAACAATCATCTTCCTCCTTTCCTTCCTTTTTTCTTTCTTTCTTTCCTTCCTTCCTTTTTTCCTTCCTTTTTTCCTTCCTTCCTTCCTCCTTTCCTTCCTTTTTTCCTTCCTTCCTCCTTTCCTTTCTTTCTTTCCTTTCTTTCTTTCCTTCCTTCCTTCCTTCCTTTTTTCCTTCCTTCCTTCCTTCCTTCCTTCCTTTTTTCCTTCGTTTTTTCCTTCCTTCCTTCCTTCCTTTTTTCCTTCCTCCTTTCCTTCCTTTTTTCCTTCCTTCATTTTTTCCTTCGTTTTTTCCTTCCTTCCTTCTTTTTTTCCTTCCTTCCTTCCTTCCTTCCTTCCTTCCTTCCTTCCTTCCTTCCTTCCTTTTTACCCTCTTTCCTTCCTTTTTTCCTTCCTTCCTTCCTTCCTTCCTTCCTTTTTTCCTTCCTTCCTTTTTTCCTTCCTTCCTTTTTTCCTTCCTTCCTTTTTTCCTTCCTTCCTCCTTTCCTTCCTTTTTTCCTTCCTTTCTTCCTTTTCCTGTCTTCATAGAATCTCTTTAATCATAATTGTGAAGCAAGATGATGTGTCAGATACATATTAAGATGTTTTGGGCTCTTTGGAAGGCAGTATTTATATCTCCTCTTCTCCCAGCAATCAGTTTACCTCCTTCCTTAGTTCTTTCCTTTCCTTCCTTCCTTCCTTCCTTCCTTCCTTCCTTCCTTCCTTTCTTCCCTTCCCTTCCCTTCATTCCCTTCCTTCTTTTCTTCCTTCTTTCCTTCCCTTCCTTCCCTTCCTTCTTTCTTTTATTCGCTTCCTTCCTTCCTTCCTTCCTTCCTTCCTTCCTTCCTTCTTTTATTCTTTTTCTTCCTTCCTTCTCTTATTCTTCTCCTTCCTTCCTTCCTTCCTTCCTTCCTTCCTTCTTTTCTTTTTTTCTTCCTTCTTTCTGTCCTTCTTTTATTCCCTTCCTTCCTTCTTTTATTCTTTTCCTTCCTTCCTTTCTTCCTTCTTTCCTTCCTTCTTTTATTCCCTTCCTTCCTTCCTTTCTTTTATTCTTTTCCTTCCTTCTTTCTTTTATTTTTCCTTCCTTCCTTCCTTCCTTCTTTTCTTCCCTTCTTCCCTTCTTTCTTTCTTTTATTTTTTTCTTCCTTCTTTCCTTCCTTCTTTCCTTCTTTCTTTTATTTTTCCTTCCTTCCTTCCTTCCTTCCTTCCTTCCTTCTTTTCTTTCCTTCTTCCCTTCTTTCTTTCTTTTATTTTTTTCTTCCTTCTTTCCTTCCTTCTTTCCTTCCCTCTTTTATTCTTTTCTTTCCTTCCTTCCTTCCTTCTTTTCTTCCTTCTTTCCTTTCCTTCATTCCCTTCCTTCCCTTCCTTCTTTTTTTCCCTTCCTTCCATCCATCCATCCATCCCTCCCCTGTCTTTATAGAATCTCTTATATTCTTCCTTGTGGAGCAAAGTGCTGCTTCACATACGTATTGAGATGTTTTTCATTTTGAGGAGGCCATATATCTTCTCACTACTGCCCCCCCCCCCCAATAGTCAAATCTTTGATGTCTTGTCAAAGACTTTCATGGCCGGAATCACTGGCTTGCTGAGAGTTTTCCGGGCTGTATGTCCATGTTCCAGAAGCATTCTCTCCTGACGTTTTGCCCATACCTATGGCAGGCATCCTCAGAGGTGGTGAGGTCTGTTAGAAACTAAGTACAGTAGAGTCTCACTTATCCAAGCCTCACTTATCCAAGCTTCTGGATAATCCAAGCCATTTTTGTAGTCAATGTTTTCAATATATCATGATATTTTGGTGCTAAATTCGTAAATACAGTACAGTAGAGTCTCACTTATCCAAGCCTCACTTATCCAAGCTTCTGGATAATCCAAGCCATTTTTGTAGTCAATGTTTTCAATATATCATGATATTTTGGTGCTAAATTCGTAAATACAGTAATTACAGCATAACATTACTGCATATTGAACTACTTTTTCCACCAAATTTGATGTACAACATGATGTCTTTCGTGATTCATTTGTAAAATCATAACCTAATTTGATGTTTAATAGGCCTTTCCTTAATCCCTCCTTATTTTCCAAGATATTCGCTTATCCAAGGTTCTGCCGGCCCGTTTAGCTTGGATAAGTGAGATTCTACTGTATGTCTGTGGAATGATGTGGAATGATGCGTGTTCCGATGAACCTGTGGGCACTGGAGTGATGCACTCCCAGGAGTGGCCGCAGGGGAGGTTCCAGACCAAGCACAATCCGAAGACCCAAAGACCTCAACGGCGGAGCAGGCGGAGGATAACATGGTACATGTTACAACGGCTGTGAAGGCGGAAGAAGGCTGCAACAGACTGAGAAGCCACTGTCGTTGTGTTAACCACACCACTGCTGGAACCTCACTCTGTGAAGACTGTGTGTTGACCGGCCGTGCACCGACCTCCACACATTAAAAAAAATCACGCACAGGCGTCTTCCAACAAAAATAAAAACAAACCTACAAAAGTCCCATGGCGATCAGCGAGTGGCGACGGGGGCAGGACTGTGAAATCTGGAAGCCCCTAGTCACAGACTGGCACATGGGCGGTGGATATGGACTCAGTCGTTCTACCTCAAGGACCGAGGCAGTTGAGTAGTCCGGCAGCTGTATCCATGACTGAGCAGCCCTTTTTAGGATCCGCTCTGCTCACCCCACACGGGGAAGGGGCTAGAAAAGGTGCCCTAAACATAGTCTGCCTCTCCTACCCTGACTGGACTGCCGCGTCCAGAGGGGTCACCACTCTGCGGCCAAAAAAGAAAAATGAACTTTGGAACATGGAACGTACGGACATTGTTAGATAACACTGACAGCGAGCGCCCCGAACGCAGGACTGCTCTCATTGCAAGAGAGCTGGGACGCTTCAAGATCGACATAGCAGCCCTTCAGGAGACCCGGAGAGCAGGAGAGGGGCAGCTGAAGGAAGAAAAGGGAGGCTACACCTTCTTCTGGAAGGGACTACCTGAAGAAGAGCGAAGAAGAATACACGGAGTTGGCTTTGCTATCAGAAACGACCTGGTGAAGCACCTGACTGAAGCACCCACTGGCATCAACGAACGACTTTCAACCCTCCGAATTAACCTTGCCAAAAACCAACAGGCAACCATCATATGCGCCTATGCACCAACTCTAGATGCTGACGAAGACATCAAGGAAAAATTTTACTGTCAGCTGGATACCATCCTATCGGAGATACCTAAGGAGGACAAAATCATCCTCCTGGGGGACTTTAACGCAAGAGTCGGAAGGGACTCTGACCTGTGGCCAGGGATCATAGGAAAAGACGGGGTCGGAAACAGCAACTCGAATGGCATCTTGCTTCTCACCAAATGCGGAGAGCACAACCTTGTCATCACCAACACGCTCTTCCGCCAGAAAAACAAGCTCAAGACATCATGGAAGCACCCTCGGTCAAAGCATTGGCACCTCCTGGACTATGTTATCACACGTGCCAGAGACCGCCGCGATGTGCTTCTCACAAGAGCCATGACAGGTACTGATGACTGCTGGACAGACCACAGGCTAATCCGATCCACGACGGCTATCAAGATCGTCCCCAAACGCAGACTCCAAGGAAGGAAAACAAGGCGAAAAATGAACACCCAAGCCCTTCAGGTGCCCTCCAAACGAGCCCTTCTCCAAACAACACTCAAAGATCATCTACCCACAGAACACCCCGAAAATGTTGAGGAACATTGGAACAAACTGAAGACCTCCATCATCACAGCCTGCGAAGAAAGCATTGGATACCTAACTAAGAAACATCAAGACTGGTTTGATGATAACGACAAAGAGATCCAACAGCTGATTGATAACAAAAGGAAAGCCTTCCAAACATGGCAGAGAGACACCAACTGTGCTGCCAAGAAAAAGATCTATGCCAGTGCAAAAGCCGAGGTCCAAAGAAGGACCAGAGAACTCAAGAACATCTGGTGGACAAAGAAGGCTGAAGAAATCCAACACCTTGCAGATACCCATGACGCTCAGGGATTTTTCAAAGCCACAAAGATCATTTATGGACCAAGAAACCATGGCATACAGCCCCTACGCTCATCAGATGGAACCAAAATTCTGAAGGACAAAACATCAATTGCACTACGTTGGAAAGAGCACTACCAGAACCTGCTGAATCGCAGCTCCAATGTGGCCGAAGAGACCCTCTCACAAATCCCGCAACAACAAACCAGGGATGAGCTTGCAGCACTGCCTAGTTTGGAAGAAGTCAGCAATGCCATCAGCCAACAAAAAAACAACAAAGCTAGCGGACCTGATGGGATTCCCGCTGAAATCTTCAAAGAGGGTGGACCTGAGCTGATGCAACAACTCCACCAGCTTATTGAAAAGGTGTGGATGACCGAGAAAATCCCAGCAGACTTCAAGGATGCCACCATCATCACCCTTTTCAAGAAAGGGGACAGAACAGACTGCGGGAACTATCGTGGTATCTCCCTTCTAACCTCCGCCGGGAAAATCCTCGCAAGAATCCTTGCAAACCGCCTTCTCCCTGTCTCAGAAGACACCCTCCCAGAATCCCAGAATGGCTTCCGCCCCTCCAGAGGAACAGTGGACATGATCTTCACTGCTCGACAGCTCCAAGAAAAATGCAGGGAACAAAACCAACCTCTGTACATGGCATTCATTGACCTTGCAAAGGCATTCGACACAGTGAATCGCAGCGCTCTCTGGACCATCCTCCAAAAAATCGGGTGCCCTGACAAATTTGTGAACATCCTGCGGCTCCTCCATGATGACATGATGGCAACAGTCTTGGACAGCAACGGCTCCCAAAGTGACCCATTTAAGGTTGAATCAGGTGTCAAGCAGGGATGTGTTATTGCCCCCACCTTATTTTCCATCTTCATCGCTATGATACTTCACCTTGTTGATGGGAAGCTTCCCACCGGAGTGGAAATCATCTATCGGACAGATGGCAAGCTATTTAACCTCAGCAGACTGAGAGCCAAAACCAAGGTCACCACAACATCTGTTATAGAACTCCAATATGCTGATGACAACGTAGTCTGTGCGCGTTCAGAAGAAGACCTACAAGCCACTCTAAACACCTTCGCAGAAGCATACGAGAAGCTCGGCCTCTCACTGAACATCGAGAAAACCAAAGTGCTCTTCCAACAGGCACCAGCTAATCCCTCTGCAAAGCCAGGAATACAGCTTAACGGTGCAACATTAGAAAATGTTGACCATTTCCGCTACCTTGGTAGCCACCTCTCCACAAAAGTCAACATCGACACTGAAATACAACACCGCCTGAGCTCTGCGAGTGCAGCATTTTTCCGTATGAAGCAGAGAGTGTTCGATGACCGGGACATCCGTAGAGAGACCAAGGTGCTTGTTTATAAAGCCATTGTCCTCCCAACCCTGCTCTATGCCTGCGAAACGTGGACTGTGTACAGACGTCACACCAAACTCCTGGAGCGTTTCCATCAGCGTTGTCTCAGGAAAATCCTGCAAATCTCTTGGGAAGACAGGCGGACAAATGTCAGCGTGCTTGAGGAAGCAAAGACCACCAGCATTGAAGCGATGCTCTTACGCCATCAACTCCGTTGGACTGGCCACGTTGTCCGAATGCCCGATCACCGTCTCCCAAAGCAGCTCCTCTACTCTGAACTCAAGAATGGGAAACGGAATGTTGGAGGGCAGGAAAAGAGATTTAAAGATGGGCTCAAAGCCAACCTTAAAAACTGTGGCATAGACACTGAGAACTGGGAAGCCCTGGCCCTTGAGCGCTCTAATTGGAGGTCAGCTGTGACCAGCAGTGCTGCGGAGTTTGAAGAGGCACGAACGGAGGGCTTAAGGGAGAAACGTGCCAAGAGGAAGGAGCGTCAAGCTAACCCCGACCGGGACCGCCTTCCACCTGGAAACCGATGTCCTCACTGCGGGAGAATATGCGGGTCAAGAATCGGTCTCTTCAGTCACCTAAGAACACACGCCCAAGATACCAAGGTTGGAAGACCATCGTCCTCGAACGTCGAGGGATCGCCTAAGTAAGTAAGATGTCTAGGGTGGAAGAACTCTTGTCTGTTGCCTGGTCATAGCAAATTTCTACATGGAACACTTTGAGAAATAAGCCGTGGAAGCAACAACAAAAAAAAGCCAACTACAATAGAGTCTCACTTATCCAAGCTAAACGGGTCGGCAGAAGCTTGGATAAGTGAATATCTTGGATAATAAGGAGGGATTAAGAAAAGGACTATTAAACATCAAATTAGGTTATGATTTTACAAATTAAGCACCAAAACGTCATGTTAGACAACACATTTGACAGAAAAAGCAGTTCAATACGCAGTAATGTTATGTTGTAATTACTGTATTTACGAATTTAGCACCAAAATATCACGATGTATTGAAAACATTGACTACAAAAATGGCTTGGATAATCCAGAAACTTGGACAAGTGAGGCTTGGATAAGTGAGACTCTACTGTATATGGTTTGGATTTGTGGATGACACCTTCACCATTTGGAGCCATGGAGAAGAAGAACTCAGGAAGTTCCTGGACCACCTCGACAGCATCCACCCAAACATCCAATTCACCATGGAAAAAGAAAAGGAAGGAAAACTGCTGTTTCTAGATGTCCTCATCATTCGCAAACCCAATCAACAATTGGGCCACATGGTTTACACAAAACCTACCCTGTTTCCCCGAAAATAAGACATCCCCGGAAAATAAGACCTAGTAGAGGTTTTGCTGAATTGCTAAATATAAGGCCTCCCCCGAAAGTAAGACCTAGTAAAGTTTTTGTTTGGAAGCATGCCCGCCAAATAGAACACCAGAACATGCAGGATCAGTAAATGTACATATTATAGATGTTTGTACAATAAAATAATGGTAGTAACAAGAAATTCCTGATAAGATTCACAGTTTGTCTGGTCATCTGGTTTGTGATGACAACTAATGTTCACATTTATAGTTGAACAAAAAAATGAACCTTTATTATATAATAAAGGTTCATTTTTTGTTCAACTATAAATGTGAATTCTTCATCGAAAAATAAGACATCCCCTGAAAATAAGACCTAGTGCATCTTTGGGAGGAAAAATTAATATAAGACACTGTCTTATTTTCGGGGAAACAGGATATACGCATGGATAGATACTTATATAAGAATTCCAACCATCACCCAAGACAAATAAGAAGCATAATCAAAACCCTGGTAGACCATGCAAAATAAATCTGAGAAACCCACCTCTTCCAAGGGGAACGGAACCACCTAAACTGGGCTCTACAGGTCAATGGAGACTCCACCATGGACATCAGAAGACCAAAAACAAGACACGAGAATGAAGATAAAGATCCACCCAGAGGAAAAGGGTTCTTACCAGGCATCAAGGGAACCACTGACCACATAGGGAAGCTGATGAAGACAACACAACGTACTAACTATCTACAGACCCACAAAGAAAATCCAACACATGCTATGGTCAGCAGAGGACAAGAGGGATCTTCTTAACTCTCCAGGAGTCTACCATACAACATGCAGATGTGGACAAGTCTACATAGGGACCACCACATGCAGCATTGTCCAAACATGAGTCAAGGAACATGAAAGGCTCTGCAGACTGACTCAACCACAGACATAGCAGAGCACTTCATGAACCAACTTGGACACAGCGTATTGTTTGAGGACACAGAAATGTTTGACCACTCTCACAACCACCATGTCAGACGACACAGAGAAGCCACTGAAACCCACAAGCATGTGGACAATCTCAACAGAAAGGAGGAAACCAGGAAAATGAACCACATCTGCCCGGGGCTGTGGCGCAGACGGGAGAGCAATGAGTCACTGACAAGGAGGTCATAAGTTCGAGGCCCGCTCGGAGCTATGTTTGTTTGTCTTTGTCCTGTGTTAAAAAGGCATTGAATGTTTGCCTAATATGTGTAATGTGATCCGCCCTGAGTCCCCTTCGGGGTGAGAAAGAAGGGCGGAATATAAATGATGTAAATAAATAAATAAATAAATCTCGATACCAGTCTCCCAGGACAACAAATAAAGATCAACACTCTGAAAACAGGGGAATTGCAGGCATGAATCAATCAAGGCCAGCTAACACCTCCCAACAAATAATAATAATAATAATAATAATAATAATAATAATAATAACAACTTTATACCCTGCCACCATCTCCCCACGGGGACTCGGGGCGGCTTACAGTGAGGATATAACAACATAGCATACAATGCATACAATCAACTAAAACAATGCGATTTAAAAACAATACAATGTTATAGCTTAATGTAATGGGCAAGGAACTGAGAGGTTGCGGGTTCATTGCGGGTATACAGTGGAGTCTCACTTATCCAACATAAACAGGCCGGCAGAACGTTGGATAAGCAAATATGTTGGATAATAAGGAGGGATCAAGGAAAAGTCTATTAAACATCAAATTAGGTGATGATTTTACAAATTAAGCACCAAAACATCATGTTATACAACAAAATTGACAGAAAAAGTAGTTCAATACGCAGTAATGCTATGTAGTAATGACTGTATTTATTAATTTAGCACCAAAATATCACGATATATTGAAAACATTGACTACAAAAATGCGTTGGATAATCCAGAACGTTGGATATGCGAATGTTGGATAAGTGAGACTCTACTGTACTGTTAGAAGAGGCAGGAAACAACTTGTTGCTATACATAATAATAATAATAATAATAATAATAATAATAATAATAATAATAATAATAAATAATAATAATACCAGGCCACCAGGATGGTAGAGAGAATTGGGACTGATGCATGATGGGACAAAGGAGTCCCCCAGGCAGGAAGCAGCCAGGCTTTGAAGCTGCGAGGACATTCAATGCTAATGCAACATTCAGCAGGCAAGCGTTCTTTCTCCCAACCTGGACATTATTCCACAGATATATAAAACTAGAACCCCACTTGCCTGGTTTTCAACAGACTTCACAACCTCAGAGGATGCCTGCCATAGGTGTGGGCGAAATGTCAGGAGAGAATGCTTCCGGAACATGGCTGTACAGCATGAAAAACTCACAGCAACGCAGTCGAATCTTCCTTTTTCATGCTTTTTCCTTTCTTTCATTATATCAATGGCCCAACCAAGAACTCATGAAGTCATGCCTTTGACACCTGGGCAAACTTGATCCGTTCAGGTGTTTTGGACTGCAACTCCCACCATTCCTAACAGCCTCAGGCCCCTTCCTTTTGCCCCTCGGCCGCTTAAGCGGCTGAGGGGCAAAAGGAAAGGGCCTGAGGCTGTTAGGAATGGTGGGAGTTGAAGTCCAAAACACCATGGTTTACACCAGGAAATATAATCCGATAATGGGGCACACTTTACAAATGTCCATGGGGGTTGCAGTCCAAAACACCATGGTTTACACCAGGAAATATAATCCGATAATGGGGCACACTTTACAAATGTCTATGGGAGTTGCAGTCCAAAACTGCTTAAGCGGCTGAGGGGCAAAAGGAAGGGGCCTGAGGCTGTTAGGAATGGTGGGAGTTGAAGTCCAAAACACCATGGTTTACACCAGGAAATATAATCCGATAATGGGGCACACTTTACAAATGTCCATGGGAGTTGCAGTCCAAAACACCGTGGTTTACACCAGGAAATATAATCCGATAATGGGGCACACTTTACAAATGTCCATGGGAGTTGCAGTCCAAAACACCGTGGTTTACACCAGGAAATATAATCCGATAATGGGGCACACTTTACAAATGTCCATGGGAGTTGCAGTCCAAAACTGCTTAAGCGGCTGAGGGGCAAAAGGAAGGGGCCTGAGGCTGTTAGGAATGGTGGGAGTTGCAGTCCAAAACACCTGAACAGATCAAGTTTGCCCATGCCTGCTCTATAGTGCAATATTCGTTTCAATTGTTGTCACCATCACCGTTTGTTTTTGCCAGAGTTTTTGGACTGTGATAAGAGACAGAAAAGAGAGAATGATCCGCTGGCGAAGGAGAAGGACGGCAAGGGCCAGGAGGCCTTCTTCTTAAAAGAAACCCTGGATCCGTCCCACAGAACCAGCCTTGATTGACACACAAACACAAGAGACAGACATCGCGGCTGCTTCAACGCACTCACGGTCCACCTGTTACTCCTGAGTAAGCAGATTTGGATGTGGTTTGAAAATATTCTCGAGTGTGATCGTTGCCTATGTGTGTAAGAGATAGTCACTGTGGGTCTCGATCAAGAGAATAAAGCAGGTTAATAATAGCAACCACAATAATAATAATAATAATAATAATAATAATAATAATAATAATAATAATAATATCTTGTAAATTGCCTAGAGCATCTTGGATGGAGGGCGATTAATAAGTAATTAAATGATGATGATGATGATGATAATTATAATAACTGCAAAAGGCCACCCTACTGGGATCTGTGCGCATCATCCGAAAATACATCACACAGTCCTAGACACTTGGGAAGTGTTCGACTTGTGATTTTGTGAAACGAAATCCAGCATATCTATCTTGTTTGCTGTGTCATTAATAATAATAATAATAATAATAATAATAATAATAATAATAATAATAATAATAACTGCAAAAGGCCACCCTGGTGGGATCTGCACGCATCATCCGAAAATATATCACACAGTCCTAGACACTTGGGAAGTGTTCGACTTGTGGTTTTCTGATATGAAATCCAGCATATCTATCTTGTTTGCTGTGTCATACAATAAAATAATAACTGCAAAATAATAATAATAATAATAATAATAATAATAATAATAATAATCAATTTTATCTTGTAAATCGCCTAGAGCATCTTGGATGGAGGGCGATTAATAAGTAATTAAATGATGATGATGATGATGATGATGATGATGATGATAATTATAATGATAATGATAATAATAATAACTGCAAAAGGCCACCCTACTGGGATCTGCGCGCATCATCCGAAAATACATCACACAGTCCTAGACACTTGGGAAGTGTTCGACTTGTGATTTTCTGATATGAAATCCAGCATATCTGTCTTGTTTGCTGTGTCATAAATAATAATAATAATAATAATAATAATAATAATAATAATAATAATAATAATAATAACTGCAAAAGGCCACCCTACTGGGATCTGCGCGCATCATCCGAAAATACATCACACAGTCCTAGACACTTGGGAAGTGTTCCACTTGTGATTTTGTGATACGAAATCCAGCATATCTATCTTGTTTGCTGTGTCATACAATAATAATGATAATAATAATAATATACATCTTTGGGGAGGGTGAAAAGGTTAATAATAACAACTGTAATAACATCAACCACAACAACAATATTATTATTATTATTATTAATAATAATAATATATATCTTTGGGGAGGGTGACAAGGTTAATAATAACAACCGTAATCATAGCAACCACAACAACAACAAAAACAATATTATTATTATTATTATTAATAATATACATCTTTGAGGAGGGTGACAAGGTTATTAATAACAACCGTAATAATAGCGACCACAACAACAATATTATTATTATTATTATTAATAATAATAATAATAATAATATACATCTTTGGGGAGGTTGACAAGGTTATTAATAACAACCGTAATAACAGCCACCACAATACCAACAATAATATTATGATTAATAATAATAATAATCATAATATACATCTTTGCGGAGGGTGACAAGGTTAATAATAACAACCGTAATAACAGCAACCACAATAACAACAATAATATTATTATTATTAATAATAATAATATACATCTTTGGGGAGGGTGAAAAGGTTAATAATAACAACTGTAATAATAGCAACCACAACAACAACAACAACAATATTATTATTATTATTATTAATATACATCTTGGGGGGGGTGACAAGGTTAATAATAACAACCATAATAACAGCAACCACAACAATAATAACATTATTATTATTATTATATTATGACACAGCAAACAAGATAGATATGCTGGCTTTCATATCACAAAATCACAAGTCGAACACTTCCCAAGTGTCTAGGACTGTGTGATGTATTTTCGATGATGCGTGCAGATCCCAGTCGGGTGGCCTTTTGCAGTTGGCAGATCGTAATTTTGTCAATGTCTATTGTTTCCAAATGCCGGCTGAGATCTTTTGGCACGGCACCCAGTTAGGGTTATTATTATTATCATTATTATTAATACACATCTTTGGGGAGGGTGACAAGGTTAAGAATAACAACTGTAATAACAGCAACCAGAACAACATTATTATTATTATTACATTAATAATAATAATATACATCTTTGGGGCGGGTGACAAGGTTAATAATAACTGTAATAATAACAACCACAACAACAACAACAAAATGATCAATAATAATAATAATAATAATAATAATAATAATAATAATAATATACATCTTTGGGGAGGGTGACAAGGTTAATTATAACAACCACAATAATAGCAACTAGAACAACAATATATTTTATTATTATTATTATTATTATTAATAATAATAATAATAATAATAATAATATACATCTTTGGGGAGGGTAACAAGGTTAATAATAACTGTAATAATAACAACCACAACAACAACAATAAAATGATTAATAATAATAATAATAATAATAATAATAATAATAATAATAATAATATACATCTTTGGGGAGGGTGACAAGGTTAATTATAACAACCACAATAATAGCAACTAGAACAACAACAATATATTTTTATTATTATTATTATTATTATTAATAATAATAATAATAATAATAATAATAATAATAATAATATACATCTTTGGGGAGGGTAACAAGTTTAATAATAACAACCGTAATAATAGCAACCAGAACAACAATAACAATATTATTATTAGTAGTATTAGTAATAAATAATAATAATAAAAATAATATACATCTTTGGGGTGGGTGGCAAGCTTTGTCATTAAAGTTTACGGTGCATTATAGAATGAAATGCAGTCTGACACCTCTATAAACTACCTTTACTCAATGCTGTGGAATCCAGAGAGTTGTAGTTTTCTGGCTGCATTGATTCCCTAGCACATTGAGCCATGGCAAATAAAGTGGTGCTAAACTGCATTAATTTGCTGGTGTAAATGCACCTTGTAATTGTCATGTTTGCTCACACAGATCAAGATGGTGTAGGATTTAAAAAAAAATACAGTAGAGTCTCGCTTATCCAACTTCCACTTATCCAACGTTCTGTATTATCCAACAGAGTCTGCCTTTTAGTAGTCAAATGTTTTTGCAGTCAATGTTTTCAATACATTGCAATAGTTTGGTGCTAAATTCGTAAATTCAGTAATTACTACATTTTGTTACCGTGTATTGAACTACTTTTTCTGTCCATTTGTTGTAAAACATGATGTTTTGGTGCTCAATTTGTAAAATCATTATGTAATTTAATGTTTAATAGGCTTTTCCTTAATCCCTCCTTATTATCCAACATTTTCACGTTTCACCCGTTTATGTTGGATAAGTGAGACTCTACTGTAGCTGTATTACCCGCAAACCAATAGTACTTTTGTATCTAGGTTAAGTCCCTCTTATACAAAATGCTTGAGACTCATTGAATTCGTGATAAATTTGGAATATTTACGTAGACATAATGAGATATTTTGGGGATGGAACTCGAACCTGAACTCAATTTTAACTTATATTAATCATGTTTTGAATTACAGTAGAGTCTCACTTATCCAACATAAACGGGCCGGCAGAACATTGGATAAGCGAAGGAGAGATTAAGAAAAAGCCTATTCAACATCAAATTAGGTTATGATTTTACAAATTAAGCACCAAAACATCATGTTATACAACAAATTTGACAGAAAAAGTAGTTCATTACACATTAAAGCTATGCAGTAAATTACTGTATTTGCCTATTTAGCACCAAAATATCATGATATATTGAAAACATTGACTACAAAAATGCGTTGGATAATCCAGAACGTTGGATAACCGAGTGTTGGATAAGTGAGACTCTCCTGTAATGCCAATGATGTTTAATTCTGTTTTTAATGTTTGGATGCTTTTGGATCTTAAATTGTATTGAAACACATCTTCCCAAAGGGACTCGGCGTGGCTTACACACAAAATGTCCACAAAACATAAATGCAACAATCCATTAAAACACAAACCTTTAAAATAAAAGCATAATAAAATACAGTAGAGTTTCACTTATCCAGCATTCTGGATTATCCAACGCATTTTTGTAGTCAATGTTTTCAATATATCATGATATTTTGGTGCTAAATTAGTAAATACAGTAATTACCACATAGCATTACTGTGTATTGAACTACTTTTTCTATCAAATTTGTTGTCTAACATGATGTTTTGGTGCTTCATTTGTAAAATCATAACCTAATTTGTGTTGTCGAAGGCTTTCATAGCCGGGATCACAGGGTTGTTGTATGTCTTTCGGGCTGTGTGGCCATGTTCCAGAAGTATTCTCTCCTGATGTTTCGCCCACATCTATGGCAGGCATCCTCAGAGGTTGTGACGTATGGAAAAACTCATACACTCACACAGTAATAAGCAAGGAGGGGATTGTGGCACCAAATGATCCATTAACGACAAGAGACACTGTGTGAGTGTATGAGTGTATGTATGTTTTCCGGGCTGTATGTCCATGTTCCAGAAGCATTCTCTCCTGACGTTTTGCCCATACCTATGGGAGGCATCCTCAGAGGTGGTGAGGTCTGTTAGAAACTAAGTACAGTAGAGTCTCACTTATCCAAGCCTCACTTATCCAAGCTTCTGGATTATCCAAGCCATTTTTGTAGTCAATGTTTTCAATATATCATGATATTTTGGTGCTAAATTCGTAAATACAGTAATTACAGCATAACATTACTGCGTATTGAACTATTTTTTCTCTCAAATTTGTTGTACAACATGATGTCTTTCGTGCTTCATTTGTAAAATCATAACCTAATTTGATGTTTAATAGGCCTTTCCTTAATCCCTCCTTATTATCCAAGATATTCGCTTATCCAAGGTTCTGCCAGCCCGTTTAGCTTGGATATGTGAGACTCTACTGTATAACAATCCAGATAAAATCACAATAACAAAACGAATAGCCAGCAATGCAATGGGCATGACCAGGCTATAAAAGAGCCAGGCATGGGAAAGTGCAAGCAGCACATCATGGGTATTGGATGAAGTGCAGAGAACAAAATATTATCAGGCAACTTAAGGACTCGGCATTTATGACTAGGGACTAGGCATTCTCAAATGCTAGCTGAAACATCCAGGTTTTCAAATCCAAGAATTTGTTCCTGGTGCAGAGTTCGGCTTCCACTTCTGGGTTTCTCTGGAAGTCCAAGTGGTATCAAACTGCATTAATTCAGTAGTGTAGATGCACCAGGGCAGGGAATTCTAGAGTTGGTGTCTCTCTGTCTGGCCCTGGTGGTCCCTCAGGTGATGATTCCTGCAAATTCATTTATTTATTTACTAGCTGTGCCCAGCCACGCGTTGCTGTGGCAAAGTGGTGGTGGTATCGGTTAAAATTGTTGTGTAATTTTTATTTGACGTTATTTGCGATTTTTTAATTAATTTTATTGTAAGTTATATTTTTATTTATTATATTTTATTATTTTCTTGTATTATTTTTAGTTATTTTCTGTTATTATAGTATTTTATTGTATTAATTTTTAGTGTTTTTTATTATTTTTTATTGGGTTGCTAGGAGACCAAGTTGGAGGAGCTTAGCCTTCTAACTGGCAGCAATTGGGTAAAAGCAATTATTCCTCTCTCTCTCTAATTAGGACTTTATTTTTCTTTTCTTTTTGTTGTATCAACCTAGAGGCGTGGATGATGGGTTGTGTTGCCAAATTTCGAGGTTGGGGGGCCTGTAGTTTTGTTGTTTTGTGGGTCGCCGTGATGCCATCACTCTTTTATATATATCGATTTACAGTATTTATATTCCGCCCTTCTTTCTTTCTCACCCCGAAGGGGACTCTGGGCAGATCACATTATACACACATAGGGCAAACATTCAATGCCCATATACACATAGAACCGAGACAGACACAGAGGCAATTTGACTGCCATATATATTCGGTGTTGCACTGTGTTAAATCTTTTATATATTGTGTTTTACTATTTTAATTGTTGTATTATTTTATTGTATTATGATATACTGGTAGTGATCCTGCCAGTTGTGTAAGCCGCCCTGAGTCCCGTCGGGGAGAAGGGCGGGGTAGAAATATCGGAAATAAATAAATAATAAATAAATAAATTTAACCTTCTCCCGAGGGGATGTTCGATTCTGGCCACAGGGGGGAGCAGCTGCTTCATCATCCACTGTGACGGCACTTCCTCATTCCAACGTCGTAAATTAGTAAATTTGCCTCCCCACTTTTATAAGAGGTACCTTATTTTATTTATTTATTATTTATTTATTTACAGTATTTATATTCCGCCCTTCTCACCCTGAAGGGGACTCAGGGCGGATTACAATGAACACATATATGGCAAACATTCAATGCCAACAGACAAACAACATACAGTATAATATAGACAGACACAGAGGCATTTAACATTTTTCCAGCTTCACGATTCCGGCCACAGGGGGAGCTGTTGCTTCACCGTCCACTAGTGGCTGTCCTTCCTCATTCCTTTCCTCGTGTTTTGCTGGCAGTTTTATGATGTTGTAAATTAGTTAAATTAGCCTCCCACATAAAGCGTACCTAAATTTCCCTACTTGACAGATGCAACTGTCTTTCGGGGCTGCATAGGTCAACAGCAAGCCGGGCTATTTAATGGTCGGGGGCTTAACCCGACCCGGGCTTTGAACTCATGACTTCTTGGTCAGTAGTGATTTATTGCAGCTGGTTACTAGCCAGCTGTGCCACAGCCCGGCCCTACTTGTTTTATCGGGCCTGGCCCCATGTAAGCTGCCCCGAGTCCCTTCGGGGAGATGGGGCGGGGTATAAAAATAAAGTTACAGTAGAGTCTCACTTATCCAACACTCGCTTATCCAACGTTCTGGATTATCCAACGCATTTTTGTGGTCAATGTTTTCAATATATCATGATATTTTGGTGCTAAATTCATAAATACAGTAAATACTACATAGCATTACTGCGCATTGAACTACTTTTTCTGTCAAATTTGTTGTCTAACATGATGTTTTGGTGCTTCATTTGTAAAATCATAACCTAATTTGACGTTTAATAGGCTTTTCCTTAATGCCTCCTCATTATCCAACATATTCGCTTATCCAACATTCTGCTGGCCCGTTTAAGTTGGATAAGTGAGACTCTACTGTATTATTATTATTATTATTATTATTATTACTTGATAGATGCAACTATCTTTCGGGTTGCTAGGTCAGCAACAAGCAGGGGCTATTTTTTATTTTTTAATTGACGGGTGCTCGCCCCGCCACGGGCTGGCCTCGAACTCATGACCTCATGGTCAGAGTGATTTATTGCAGCAGGCTGCTCACCAGCCTGCGCCACAGCCCGGCCCCAATTGGGCTGTGAATCCTAATCTTCCCATCCTTTCGCTCTCTCTCTCTGCAGGTGTGTCCTAAGATGCCCTAGCCGCCCTCCTCGGATCCAGACGCGTCTGCCAAGAGTGTGCCGGGGTCCGGCCCCCTTCCCGCCGCCGCCATGCCTCCGCGGCCCTCCTCCGGGGAGCTGTGGGGCCTCCACCTCATGCCCCCGCGCATCATGGTGGACTGCTGCCTGCCCAACGGGATGATCGTCACGCTGGAGTGCCTGCGCGAGGCCACCCTCCTCAGCATCAAGCACGACCTCTTCAAGGAGGCACGGAAGTACCCGCTCTTCCACCTGCTGCAGGTGAGCCCCCTTCACACCCAAACAGCCCGCCCTTCGGAGTCCTTCCTTCTTCGAAGCAGGAGCCGGAGGGCCATCTGTCGGGAGGGCTTGGATGATTGGAAATAACTGTACCCAGTCTCTGGGCACAGATCCCTTTGGAAATAGATGACTATCGTAACCTTGTTGGAAAGGAAAAACGATGTCATATCTGTTTGGCATGTGGAGACCAACTTTTGAAAACCCCTAGTCAAGAAAAACATAATAATAATAATAATAATAATAATAATAATAATAATAATAATAATAAAAACGAGAAAACTTATGACCATTCATCATTCACTGCACCCTCGCAGTTTTGTTGACCGGCTATATCTGCCTAGAAGGTCAGGGGGCAGAGGACTCTTGCAAGTAAAACAAGCAGTCAAAGAAGAAGAACATGCCCTGGCAGAAGATGGAAAGCAAAGTGAAGAACCTGCTTTGATTGAAGTCAAAAATCAGAAACTCCTCAAAGCACAGCAGACAAAAAACCAGTACAAGAAAACCGCACTACAAACTAGAGCTGACAGCTGGCACAACAAAACATTGCATGGAAAGTTCCTTGACAAAATTGAAGGAAAAGCTGATAAGGAGAAGACCTGGCTCTGGCTCACGAATGGGACCCTGAAGAAGGAGACCGAAGGCCTGATCCTTGCAGCCCAGGAGCAAGACATCAGGACAAATGCAATCAAGGCCATGATTGAAAAATCAGCTGATGACCCAAAATGCAGACTGTGCAAGGAAACCGACGAAACCATTGATCATATCCTCAGCTGCTGTAAGAAAATTGCACAGACAGACTACAAACAGAGGCACAACTATGTGGCCCAAATGATTCATTGGAACTTATGCCTCAAGTACCACCTCCCAGCAGCAAAGAACTGGTGGGATCACAAACCTGCAAAAGTCTTGGAAAATGAGCACGCAAAGATACTGTGGGACTTCCGAATCCAGACTGACAAAGTTCTGGAACACAACACACCAGACATCACAGTTGTAGAAAAGAACAAGGTTTGGATCATTGATGTTGCCATCCCAGGTGACAGTCGCATTGACGAAAAACAACAGGAAAAACTCAGCCGCTCTCAGGACCTCAAGATCGAACTTCAAAGACTCTGGCAGAAACCAGTGCAGGTGGTCCCGGTGGTGATTGGCACACTGGGTGCCGTGCCAAAAGATCTCAGCCGGCATTTGGAAACAATAGACATTGACAAAATCACGATCTGCCAGCTGCAAAAAGCCACCCTGCTGGGATCTGCGCACATCATCCGAAAATACATCACACAGTCCTAGACACTTGGGAAGTGTTCGACTTCTGATTTTGTGAAACGAAATCCAGCATGTCTATCTTGTTTGTTGTGTCATATAATAATAATAATAATAATAATAATAATAATAATAATAATAATAATAATAATAATAATAATTTTATTTATTTATTTATTTATTTATTTCCAACATTTATATCCCGCCCTTCTCACCCGAAGGGACTCAGGGCGGCGTACAAAATTGGCAACAATTCGATGCCTACACATACAGTAGAGTCTCACTAATCCAAGCCTCGCTTATCCAAGCCTCTGGATAATCCAAGCCATTTTTGTAGTCAATGTTTCCAATATATCGTGATATTTTGGTGCTAAATTCATAAATACAGTAATTACAACATAGCATTACTGTGTATTGAACTACTTTTTCTGTCAAATTTGTTGTATAACATGAAGTTTTGGTGCTTAATTTGTAAAATCATAACCTAATTTGATGTTTAATAGGCTTTTCCTTGATCAGTCCTGATAATCCAAGATACTCGCTTATCCAAGCTTCTGCCGGCCCATTTAGCTTGGATTAGTGAGACTCTACTGTAATTAAAACAGCAATGAAAATCCAATAAAACAATTAAAACAATAAAAGATATAAAACATATGATTAAAATCCATTCCTCCAAAATCCTCGTGCTGTAGCCGTAAATCAGTCCGGGTCGTCTTTATCATTTAATCTTCGAAAGCCTGGGCACATAGCCATGGTTTCAGGGCTTTTTTTGGGAAACAATAGGCATTGACAAAATTATGATCTGCCAACTGCAAAAGTTTTGGGAATCAAGTCGCTCGGAGAAGGCTAACTTACGGAGGAGCGCGAGATTAGCAGCCAGAGAAACCGCTGACCAACCCGTTTCCCTTGAGAGTTTCCAGGGAGGCTCGCATCTGGCGAAGATGTTGTCTCTAGCCAGTTTTGCCCTTGGGAAAAGTGTTGGACACCTGTTTTGAAGGGAGATTTGAAGTCCCTTTAAAGTTCTGCGCGCTGGCTAGCCAGCGCGGTGTCAACGTGTCAGTTGGAGGATTAACTTCGCTTCTAGTTCCTTGTGGCGCGCTACTTTCGAGTAGACCGGGCGTTGCGCCTCGGCTTCCAGCCAAGACTGGACCGCGTTTGGATCCACTACATTCAGCCTTGCCTTGTTTCCTTACCTTGCCTTGAACTCCTTGCCTCGGACCTGTTCCTGGGACTCTTGCAAAAGACCTGGATTATTCCCCACTCAAACTGCTTGGAAGTTTGAGTGTGTTTCGGTTAATTGGATTATCATCTTTAAACTCTAATACTGGACATTGGACTTTGTAATACTGGACTATATTTGACCTTTCCCAGAAGGTCTATTGTTGGACTATATATTCTGCTTATTTTTGTTTTATTTCTTCAATTCTTTAATAAAGATATTAGATTGTTTATTGGCTTTGGTGTCTGGTTTCCAGTGCTCACACAGCCTAGAGTATCACAAATACTTTAGTGGCGGAGGTAGCTCAAATACACACAAAAATGTCAGAAATTGATAACTGTAAGTTAATTTGTTAATTTGTAAGTTAATTTTTAACTGATTTATAGTGTATTGTACAGTTTTTATATGTGTGTTTTATTGTAAGCCGCCCTGAGTCCCCTGTTGGGCGAGAAGGGCGGGATATAAATATTGTAATAAATAAATAAACTGTATGGTGGCAACGGAAACCAGAAGCAAGGAAAACGAGAAAGACCTACAAGCTGTTCGCCAAGATATGGCAGACATGAAAGCTGAGTTAATAAATCTTCGAAACAGATTGAGGAGAAGAAATATCAGGATCAAGGGTGTGCCTAATGGCCTGTCTAATAGTGAATTATTAAGCAAGCTGATCGCCTGGGGTGAAATTTATGGCATCAAACTCCAGCCATACCAAATTGAAAGAGCTCACCAAGTTTACAGCTTATAAAAGAACAAGTCTCAGGATGTGCTGGTTGCCTTGATTATGTTTTGCAACTGTCTTTCGGGGCTGCATAGGTCAACAGCAAGCCGGGGCTATTTTTAATGGTCGGAGGCTTAACCCGACCCGGGCTTCGAACTCATGACCTCTCGGTCAGTAGTGATTTATAGCAGCTGGTTACTAGCCAGCTGTGCCACAGCCCGGCCCCCCTTTCCTTTCCTTGCCTAGTTTCCTATTTTTCCTTTCCTTGCCTAGTTTATCCATGCCTCACAGCCTCTGAGGATGCCTGCCATAGATGTGGGCGAAACGTCAGGAGAGAATACTTCTGGAACATGGCCACACAGCCCGAAAGACATACAACAACCCTGTGATCCCGGCCATGAAAGCCTTCGACAACACTTCCAAAAGATTGTTGCAAAATCAAAGCTATAGAGAATAATCCAAAAAACATTAGGCAAAAACAAGGTTACATGAATACATAACAAGGTCCCATGAACTTGGATATACAAAACTGAAAGGAAATCCAGGAAAGCCAGATATGGCTTCTTTACTCCAAACGAGACGTTGCTTTTGACAAAGGTTTCTCTCTCAGCACACCCTTTAATATTCCCTGCATAGCATGAACACATTTCTTTGGCCTCTGACCTCTCTCTTGTTTGCTCTTCTGACACGCTTGCCAACTCGGAATTCCAAACGACCAGCTTGGTCTAGAGATGCTGTTTGGTCAAGGCCAGACAGCTCGTTAGCAGCAGCCTCTGTCTGCACATTCTCTACCCGGGAGCTATCCTCCCTTTGCACCTGGCTAGCTTCGGTATCAACAACAACATTCCCTGCCATGGAAATGTCTCTCATGGCAGGGACGCTCTGAACCTGAATCCCATAATCCCCATCAGAGTCATCTTGAACCTGAATCCCATCATCTTGAACATCAGGAACCTGAATCCCACAATCCCTATCAGAGTCACTCTGAGACTCGAGCTGAGTCACAACAGCATCTGCACTATTGAATTAATTCAGTTCAACACGCCTTTAATTACCGTAGTGTAGTGGGACTTTGGCCTCCATGGATTTGGGAGCCAAATGCTAGCCGACACCAAGGGCCCATATTTATAGAAAAAAGGCTTCAGGGATCTGCAGGTGGCACAGAAGGAGGTTATATTATTCACTATTATATTGCATTTTCCAATGATATACAGTGAAAGGGGCATGGATCGAAAGTCCCCTGGCCCAGGGGTCTGTGGGTGGGAAGAGTTGGCTTCCATTCTTCTTCTGTTTCTCCATCGTGGTCTCTGTGAAATGCGTACATACGGTATTTCAATCTTCTCTTGCTTCTTCCCAGGAGGAATCTTCCTACATCTTTGTGGGGGTGACGCAGGAGGCCGAGCGGGAGGAGTTTTTCGACGAGTCCCGGCGGCTTTGCGACCTGCGCCTCTTCCAGCCCATCCTGAAGGTCATCGAGCCGGTCGGGAACCGGGAGGAGAAGATCCTCAACCGGGAGATCGGTGAGCCAAGCGGGGTGGCATCTACACCAGGCATGGGCCAACTTCGGCCCTCCCTCCAGGTGTTTGGACTTCAACTCCCACAATTCCTAACAGCCGAGAGTTGAAGTCCAAACACCTGGAGAGAGGGTCGAAGTTGGCTCATGCCTGCTTTGTAAGATATTCATTATTGTCAGAGTAATTGCAGCGCAGCAGTAGTTGGATGGAATCAGTGGAACGCAGAACAAAGAGACATCAGAGATGTTGGTAAAACTATATACGAAGTTTTACTGTAAGCAGTAATAATCAAGACAAACAGACTTGCAGACGAACACAGGACTTGACTCAACTCAGAACAGAACAGAACTGAGAGCTGAACAGAACTGATGCAATCAGCAATGCACACACACTTGTGTCTGGACACTCCCCAGTTCCAGCCACACATCAAGGACATCACAGCTTCTTAGTAATTAACTCTTTCCAGACTACAGTACACTCTGGATGATGCAATTAGTATGCAATACAGGCAAGACACAAATTTCATTTAAACACTACCAATACACAAATCCCACATTAACAATTATAACCCAATGTTACCATTATTATTATTACTAGCTTGGGTACCCAGCGGTGCCCGGGCTATTTCAAAAAGGCATTGTTTGTTTTGGGATGTTAGGTAATATCATTTAGTTAATTAGTAACACTATTAGAAAAAAGCCAGTCTTTGATTTTGTTTTTATGACTGCTCCCATTAGAAAATACATAACAATGTGGGTGAACTATGATTCCCAGAATCGTGGGTCACTCCTCCCAGACCAGGCCCGTATGCACAGCTGGCCATGTTGGGTCTGTGTGCCATGTTTGGTCCAGATCCTCAGTGTTCTCTGATTACAGGTGATCTAGAACTCGCTGATGCCAACGTCAATCACCTGTATTCAAAGTTGGCAGTGTTGGGTCTGTGTGCCAATTTTGGTCCAGATCTGTCATTAGTGGGGTTCATGTCAAGGAATCGGAGACCATGACTGATTGATGAGCCAGGTCTCACCTCTGCAAACAGCAAAAGTGGCACCGACAAAGCACGACAACTTTGTTGTTTTATCTGCTGAATCCCAGCAGCACTGAAGCTTTATTTACATTATTTACAGTGCTAAATTCCAAAGCTGTCAGGACACATGTTGCGTCCGCAAGATCAAACATGGAGCATGTCCATCTCTCTCAGAGTCCATTCTCTGTACACCGTAGCACCTCTTTCACATTCCACAGCCTGTGATGTATCTTCCTGTCATGTAGCACAAACTGAAGTCTCTTTTCATTTGCCCTTCCAGCAATCAATCAGGGCTCGCTGCAATTAACCTCTTGACTGCTGGAATGCTTGCCAGAACGAAATACATACATTTCCACAGCAACAATAGATTAACCATTTCACTCCATATCACAAAAACACAGTTCAGAGGACTCGCAGAATACAGGTGAACTATAACTCCCAGAGTTAAAGGTCAGTCACCCCCAAAGTCCACCAGTATTCCCAGTTGGCCATGTTGAGCTGGTGTGCCAAGTTTGGTCCAGATCCGTCATCAGATGGGTGCCGTGTTCTCTGAATATGGGTGAACTATAACTCCTGGATGTCAAGGTTAATCACCCCCAAACCCCACCAGTATGCAAATTTGACTGTGTTGGGTCTGTGTACCAAGCTAGTTGCAGGTCCATCGTTGGTGGGGTTCAGAGTGCTCCTAGATTGTGGGTGAACTATACATCCCAATCCCTCCAACTCCTATAAATCATGGTGCATTCTCCATAAACCTCTCTCTCTCTAGTATGTTCAGTTGCTGTGTGTTGTAGGAAAGAATAGGAAAGGGTTAAGGGAGAGGCAGTAGGTGGGGTCATGCAAATTCCACATCAATGGAGAGAGAAAGGAACACTGGGATGTGGTGCTCACTGTAACCTACAATGTCGTTGGAGGGAGGGCTTTGGTGGCTCCCCAAACTGTGGAGGTTGGAGGCTGTCTGTGTAAGAGAACATCTCTGCCACATACACACATATAGATTTTCACTTTTGTGTATAGATTAAAGATGTCACACCTCAGGTTAGTTTCACCTTGCTGAACACACCAGGCTGTACACAGGTTGAAGTCTTTTGTAGTTTATTAGGAAATAGGAAATAGTTCTTAAAAAGCAAAAGTAACGATCCAAAAGATTGTTGCAAAACCAAGGCTATAAAGAATAATCCAAGAAAACATTAGGCATAAAACAAGGTTCCATGAATGCATGATAAAGTCCCATGACCTTGAATACACAAAGCTGCAAGGTAATCCAGGAAAGCAAGAGCTTGTTTCTACACTCAAAACGAGACGTTGCTTTTGACAAAGGTTTCTCTCTCAGCACACCCTTTAATATTCTCTGCACAGCATGAATGCATTTCTTTGGCGTCTGACCTCTTTCTTGTTTGCTGTTCTGACACTCCTGTGAACCCAAAATTCCAAACGGCCAGCTTGATCCAGAGATTCTGTTTCATCAAGGCCAGACAGCTCGTTAGCAGCAGCCTCTGTCTGCATGCTGTCTAACCGAAAGCTGTCCTCCCTTTGCATCTGGCTAGCTTCGGTATCATCTTCAGTATCAACAACACCATTCCCTGCCGTGGGAATGCCTCCTTGCTCCTCATCTCTCACAGCAGGGACACTCTAAACCTGAATCCCATAATTCCCATCAGAGTCATCTTGAACCTGAATCCCATCATCTTGAACATCTGAAACCTGAATCCCATAATCCCCATCAGAGTCACTCTTGAGACTCCAGCTGAGCCACAACAAAAGAGGGGTCAGCATGTTCCCAAAGATGCTCTTTTACAACGCCGGGAGAACTGTCCGTTCTTCCTCCCATTCCTACCCCTCTGTTGTGACGCAGCCACAGGATAGCCAGAGTGAGGATGAAGAAGGGGATTCTGGGTTTCAGATACAAGAACCAGTTGAGCCAGAAGATGGGCTGCAGGAAATACAGGCTGATTCAGAGGCTCAGGAATTGCAGTTTGAGCAGAATGAACTGTTGACCCCAGAAGCCATAGATAGCAGACAGGATGACATTCCCATGGGAATTAATGAGCAAGAGAGCTCTCAAGTCCCGGTTCAGGTGCAAGATAACGATAACGAAGACCTTGAATTATCTAGGGCTGACCGTTTGTTATGGAGAGGTTTTCAGGTCCGTAGGAGTGAGAGGCTAGCGGGGAAAAGAAATGCCTTTCTCGGGTGCTTTTAAAGTGTGTGTTTGCAGATCGCTCGTTGTCAAAGCAAATCCTCGCTTCATCTGTGTGGATGTTCTTGTTTCATGCTCAAGAGAAGTTTTCCTGGATCTTTGTACCTTTGGGCCTTGTTTTTGGGATCTACTGTTTATTGCCTTGCCTTATGGATTCTTAGATTGCTATGGTTTATGGACTAACGGATTTTCATGGCTTATGAACTATTTGGATTCCTATGGACTCTTTAACTGCAACTTTGAAAACCCTTTGAGCTGCCTGATTTGATTTATATATTTGCTTTTGCTCAATAAAACTTCAAAGGACTTTCTTCTGTGTCTGACTGGGTGTCTATAGCAAGGCGAACTATTCTGAGGTGCGACACCCTCTCTCCCCGACACCTTCTTTTAGGGTTCGCCATTGGGATGCCCATCTGTGAATTTGAGCTGGTCAAGGACCCCGAGGTGCAGGAGTTCCGGCGCAACATCCTCTCCGTTTGCCGCGAAGCCGTGGAGACGCGGGGCTCGGCGGGGCCCCAGAGCCAGGCCCTCTACGTCTACCCCCCCAACGTGGAGTCCAGCCCCGAGTTGCCCAAACACGTGTACAGCAAGCTGGACAAAGGTGAGCGGGGGGCTACCACGGGGAGCGTTTGGGGCGGGGGATTCCCGGGGGTCCTCGTCCCTTTTTTTGTTTTCTCCTCCCCCTTGCACCCCCCCTTCCCTGGACCCTCCCTCTCTGGTTGGCCCCGAAATGACGTGTGCTTGTCCTGCTTCTCCCCTCCCCCCCTTCCGTCTCCTGAAGGTCGGATCATAGTGACCATTTGGGTTATTGTGTCTCCAAACAACGACAAACAGAAATACACCCTCAAGACCCCGCACGACGCGCTGCCGGAGCAGGTGATCGCGGAGGCCATCCGGAAGAAGACCCGGAGCATGCACCTCTCGCCGGAGCAGCTGCGCCTCTGCGTGCAGGAGTACCAGGGGAAGTACCTGCTCAAGGTGTGCGGCTGCGACGAGTATTTGCTCGAGAAATACCCGCTCAGCCAGTACAAGGTGAGCCCACCCTGCGAGGAGGAGGATCAGGGGTCCTAGAGCGGAAAGGAACCCCCTGGGCCACTGTCCTGTCCAAGTTCCTTCTTCCGGGCAGCGTGACACCACCAAAGCCTCCCAAGAGATGGCTATCCAGCCTCTGCTGGTCTCCCAAGCTGAACCATATTCCACTGTCAAGCTGTTCTTTCCGTCAGGAAGTTCTTCTGAAGGTTTGGGTGGAATCTCTTTTCCTGCCATTTGAACCTAGGGCTTCATTGTGTCTGCGAAGATGCAACCACCAAAAACTCAGAGAGGAGCCCTTTTACTTTTTTTTCTTTCTTCTTTTTATTCACTTTAGATGGTAACGCAACTTGGTTTATAATATATGCGACAGAGGCTTAGATGTTGGAGGAACAATAACAAGTTTATTCAGGCACAGAGCTTAGTGGTAACAATGTTGTTTCTCACTTAGAGGCACTTTTATTAACAGTTACAATCCTAGAATGAGGTGAGTCAAACTCCCTAAAGTGTCACTTCTTTTACTTAAAGTAGTTAGAACTTCTTTCTCTGCTACTTTTAAACTGCAGTCACCCCTGTGATATACAATCACAGATTCTCTGTTCCTTACCAGGACACAGACTACATTAAATAAGTCACCAAACTTATTTTAAACTGACTCAAAATGAACAATTGAGTCTCCCTGATCCCCTCAATTTAGGATCAATCTTCCCTGTGCCTCATCAGAGCACAGACTGAATCCCTTTTTTAAACTCTGCACTTTTTCAACAAAATGGCAGTTGGCTCCGCCTACTTCTCCATGGCAACTAGCCTCTGAGTGCTGAGATGCAATAACTGTAATACCCTTTTAAAACACAAACACACAATTAAACATAACATCTGTAAACCAAAAATTCATACTTCAATGCAGTGTCCTAGTCTCCAGAGCAGCTGAGAATGTTATGAACCAGATGTTCTTTTTTGATCCAGAGCAAGATAACGGGGAATCCCCTATGATATGAGCAAAGAGAAACAGGGAGACCAAATTTGGTTTTTAATCGCACAATTCATGTAACATTTATTGAGGCTTCACAATTACATTCAATTTTGGTATCAGGAGCTCTTGCGTACACTCATTCATTCATTCATACTCACAACAGGCCTCTCTCAAAAGGTGATCAGTCTTTTGAAGAGGGTCAGACGTTCCATTGCCATGGTTCAGGAGACATGCTGAATGCAGGCCATCCCCGTCTGCTTATTGCCTGTTGTTATCTCCAGGTTAGATGAATATGTCATTCCGTAACCTTGGAACTTGGTTCCAGGCTGGATAACTCAGGGAAACCCTTTTTCCAGTGTAATATTTTGAAAAAAACAAGTTTTTGACCTAAACATGGATGGGTTAGAGTTACTGTTTAAAGCAGGGGTCCCCAAACTTTTTATGCAGAGGGCCAGTCCACAATCCTTCAAACTGTTGAGGGGCCAAATTATCATTTGAAAAAAAAAATACAAACAAATTCCGATGTACACGACACATGTCTCATTTGTAGTGCAAAAACAACAACAAGAACAATGAAATAACAATGAAAAAGCAATACAGTAGAGTCTCACTTATCCAAGCTAAACGGGCCAGCAGAAGCTTGGATAAGCGAATATCTTGGATAATAAGGAGGGATTAAGGAAAAGCCTATGAAACATCAAATTAGGTTATGATTTTACAAATTAAGCACCAAAACATCATGTTATACAACAAATTGGACAGAAAAAGTAGTTCAATACGCAGTAATATTATGTTGTAATTACTGTATTTACGAATTTAGCACCAAAATATCACGATATATTGAAAACATTGACTACAAAATGGCTTGGATTATCCAGAGGCTTGGATAAGCGAGGCTTGGATAAGTGAGACTCTACTGTACAATATTTAAAAATAAAAACAATTTTAACCAACATACATTTATCAGGATTTCAATGGGAAGTGTGGGCCTGCTTCTTGCCAATGAGATAGTCAAGTTAATTAGGATTGTTATTGTTGTTGTTGTGTGCCTTCAAGTCATTTCAGACTTTGGCCGAGCCTGTCTAAAATTTATTTATTTATTTACTATATTTATTTACTACATTTGTATCACACCCTTCTCACCCCAAAGGGGACTCAGAGTGGCTTACAAATTATATGTACATAACAATATAATATATTATTAGCATTACATATTACTTTATTGAACTATACCACTATACTGTAATATTATTAGTAATATTATATGTAATATAGAATATATAATTAATATTATTATATGGTATTATTATTAGTGTTATGTTGTATTACATTATAATATTATCAATATTATATGTACATACAATATATTATATTATTAGCATAGCACGATATTAGCATTATATATTACTTTATTGAACTATACCACTATACTGTAATATTATTAGTAATATTATATGTAATATATAACATATAATTATATTATTATATGGTATTATTATTAGTGTTATATTGTATTACATTATAATATTATTATCAATATTATACGTACATACAATATATTATATTATTAGCATTGCACGATATTAGCATTATATATTACTTTATTGAACTATACCACTATACTGTAATATTATTAGTAATATTATATGCAATATAGAATATATAATTAATATTATTATATGGTATTATTATTAGTGTTATGTTGTATTACATTATAATATTATTATCAATATTATATGTACATACAATATATTATATTATTAGCATAGCACGATATTAGCATTATATATTACTTTATTGAACTATACCACTATACTGTAATATTATTAGTAATATTATATATAACATAGAATATATAACTAATATTATTATATGGTATTATTATTAGTGTTATATTGTATTATATTATAATATTATTATCAATATTATATGTACATAACAATATAATATATTATTAGCATTACATATTACTTTATTGAACTATACCACTATACTGTAATATTATTAGTAATATTATATGCAATATAGAATATATAATTAATATTATTATATGGTATTATTATTAGTGTTGTGTTGTATTACATTATAATATTATTATCAATATTATATGTATATACAATATATTATATTATAAAACTGAGGGCGGGGGCCAGGTCAATGACCTCGGGGGGCCACATCCAGCCCCCGGGCCTTAGTTTGGGGACCCCTGGTTTAAAGGAACAGCTTTATACTGTGAGGAGGCAGGCTTGGCAGATAAATGGGATTACACTAAGGTTGCCCTATGTTAGCCCATAAGGGAATGGAACAGCTGAAAGATAAAACTAAAGATTTAGAAGACGAATTGCAGGAGGAATGTGGGGAAAACACAGCCTTAACTTTACGAGGTATAACTAGGATGCAGGAAAATATGGAAAAAGAAGAACAGAATAATGAACTAAGAAAACCAAATAGGATGTTGGAAGCGAGCATGGTAGAGTTAGCGAAGCAGATGGAGGAAAATAGAACGAGAAGAAAGCAGGTTAAACTTTTACAGGGAATCCTAACAGAAAAAGGGCAGGAAAAAGCAAAACAAGTTAAATGTTGGGGTTGTTGTATGTCTTTCGGGCTGTGTGGCCATGTTCCAGAAGCATTCTCTCCTGACGTTTCGCCCACATCTATGGCAGGCATCCTCAGAGGTTGTGAGGTATGGAGAAAACTAAGCAAAGAGGTCAATATATATCTGTGGAAAGTCTAGGGTGAGAGAGGTCAGTGTGAATGTTGTGTAGTTAATCACTTTAATTAGGATTGAAAAGCTTATCTGCTGTCTTCTTCCTGCCTCTGGGGCATCCTTTGTTTAGAGTCGTTAACTGCCCTTGGTTGATTCCTGTCTGGAAATCCTCTGTTTTCAGAGTATTGCTTTTTATTTACTGTTCTGATTTTGGAGTTTTGTAATACTGGTAGCCAGATTTTGTTCAGTTTCATGGTTTCCTCCTTTCTGTTGAAGTTGTCCACATGCTTGTGGATTTCAATGGCTTCTCTGTGCAGTCTGACATGATAGTTGTTAGAATGGTCCAGCATTTTTGTGTTCTCAAATAGTATTCTGTGTCCAGGCTGGTTCATCAAATGCTCTGCTATGGCTGATTTCTCTGGTTGAATTAGTCTGCAGGGCCTTTCATGTTCTTTGACTCTTGTTTGGGCAAAGCTGCGTTTGGTGGTCCCTATGTAGACTTGTCCACAGCTGCATGGGATCCGGTAGACTGTTCTTTGTGTGATTTAGATTGGCCAGGAGAAATGCAGGAAGCCCTAAAAAGGGATATCCCCTCAAAGATGGTCCTTTTATTGTTGTTACAAGGAAACGTGCCCTGACCATTCTGACTGTATGCCACCCTTTGAGGAATTCCAGAGCCAAAGAAAAAGACAGCAGAGAGTAGCGGCGTTTAGGAAAACCTCCGAGACTTACGATATAACAAAGAGACGGGATACAGAGAAGGAAGGCTTAGTAAGAGCCACAATTTCAGAAGAAAGGATGTCCACACAAGCTTGTACCCCTCCCACCAGTAACATGCTTTGCTAATTTTATATACAGTAGAGTCTCACTTATCCAAGCCTCGCTTATCCAAGTTTCTGGATTATCCAAGCCATTTTCGTAGTCAACGTTTTCAATATATCGTGATATTTTGGTGCTAAATTCGTAAATACAGTAATTACAACATAACATTACTGCGTATTGAACTGCTTTTTCTACCAAATTTATTGTTAAACAGGATGTTTTGGTGCTTAATTTGTACAATCATAACCTAATTTGATGTTTAATAGGCTTTTCCTTAATCCCTCCTTATTATCCAAGATATTCGCTTATCCAAGCTTCTGCCGGCCCGTTTAGCTTGGATAAGTTAGGGTACTGTATATATGTGTGTGTGTCTGTGTGTATGTATATGTATACATATATATATGTATATGTATGTATGTGTATATATATATACAGTAGAGTCTCACTTATCCAACGTAAATGGACCGGCAGAACGTTGGATAAGCGAGTGTTGGATAAGTGAGACTCTACTGTATATATGTATGTGTGTCTGTGTGTATGTATATGTATACATATATATATGTATATGTATGTATGTGTATATATATATACAAGAGAGTCTCACTTATCCAACGTAAATGGACCGGCAGAACGTTGGATAAGCGAGTGTTGGATAAGTGAGACTCTACTGTATATATGTGTGTGTGTCTGTGTGTATGTATATGTATACATATATATATGTATATGTATGTATGTGTATATATATATACAGTAGAGTCTCACTTATCCAACGTAAATGGACCGGCAGAACGTTGGATAAGCGAGTGTTGGATAAGTGAGACTCTACTGTATATATGTGTGTGTGTCTGTGTGTATGTATATGTATACATATATATATGTATATGTATGTATGTGTATATATATATATACAGTAGAGTCTCACTTATCCAACGTAAATGGACCGGCAGAACGTTGGATAAGCGAGTGTTGGATAAGTGAGACTCTACTGTATATATGTGTGTGTGTCTGTGTGTATGTATATGTATACATATATATATGTATATGTATGTATGTGTATATATATATATACAGTAGAGTCTCACTTATCCAACGTAAATGGACCGGCAGAACGTTGGATAAGCGAGTGTTGGATAAGTGAGACTCTACTGTATATATGTGTGTGTGTCTGTGTGTATGTATATGTATACATATATATATGTATATGTATGTATGTGTATATATATATACAGTAGAGTCTCACTTATCCAACGTAAATGGACCGGCAGAACGTTGGATAAGCGAGTGTTGGATAAGTGAGACTCTACTGTATATATGTGTGTGTGTCTGTGTGTATGTATATGTATACATATATATATGTATATGTATGTATGTGTATATATATATACAAGAGAGTCTCACTTATCCAACGTAAATGGACCGGCAGAACGTTGGATAAGCGAGTGTTGGATAAGTGAGACTCTACTGTATATACATGCATATATACATATATACAATATAATTTACAATAATATATAATATTATAATACATTGAATATGCCTATACTATAAATAATATTATTTTGGTAATATGGTAATTTATTGCCAGTATTGTGCTATGCTAATAATATAATATTGTATGTAAATTTAATTTGTAAGCCGCTCTGAATCCCCTTCGGGGTGAGAAGGGCGGGATATAAATGTAGCAAATAAATACAGTAGAGTCTCACTAATCCAAGCCTCGCTTATCCAAGTTTCTGGATTATCCAAGCCATTTTTGTAGTCAATGTTTTCAATATATTGTGATATTTTGGTGCTAAATTCGTAAATACAGTAATTACAACATAACATTACTGCGTATTGAACTGCTTTTTCTATCAAATTTATTGTTAAACATGATGTTTTGGTGCTTAATTTGTACAATCATAACCTAATTTGATGTTTCATAGGCTTTTCCTTAATCCCTCCTTATTATCCAAGATATTCACTTATCCAAGCTTCTGCCGGCCCGTTTAACTTGGATAAGTGAGACTCTACTGTATATGTGTGTGTGTGTGTGTGTGTGTGTGTGTATGTATGTATATACAGTATATAAGTATACATATATACAGTATAATTTACAATAATATATAATATTATAATATATTGAATATGCATGTAATATTAATAATATTTTTTGTAATACGATATAATACTAATAATACAATAGGTAAAGGTTTTCCCCTGACATTAAGTCCAGTCGTGTCCGACTCTGGGGGTTGGTGCTCATCTCCATTTCTAAGCCGAAGAGCCGGCGTTGTCCGTAGACACCTCCAAGGTCATGTGGCCAATGGCATGACTGCATGGAGCGCCGTTACCTTCCCGCCGGAGCGGTACCTATTGATCTACTCACATTGGCATGTTTATGAACTGCTAGGTTGGCAGGAGCTGGGGCTAACAGCGGGCGCTCACGCTGCTCCCGGGATTTGAACCTGGCACCTTTCGGTCTCCAGCTCAGTGCTTTAACTCACTTCACCACCAGGGCTCCGGTGTATTATGTTATAATACAATATAATAATATTAATTATATATTATACCAGCTGTGCCCGGCCACGCGTTGCTGTGGCTAGTCTGGTGGTCTGGGAAATAAAGTATTGAGGAATTGGTGGTAATTAAGGTAAAGGGTAAAGGTTTTCCCCTGACATTAAATCCATTATAAATGGGTTCTATAGCTGTGTGGAAGGGCCTTGAGTCTACACTGCCATATAATCCAGTTAAAATCAGATAATCTGTATTTTATAGGCAGTGTGGAAGAGGCCTAAGTGAGGCCTAACTCTGACTGTCCCTTGGGCTGAGTGGGTTGCTAGGAGACCAAGTGGGCGGAGCTTAGCCTTCTAACTGGCAGTAATTGGAAAAAAACAATTATTCCTCTCCCTCTAATTAGGACTTTATTTTTCTTTTCTTTTTGTTGTATCAACCCAGAGGCATGGATGAGGGGTTGTGCTGCCAAGTTTAGTGTTTCTGGGATGTGTCGTTTTGTTGTTTTGTCCTAGGCCGAAATTTCATTACCCTTTTATATATATAGATTTATTTGCAGTATTTATATTCCGCCCTTCTTTCTCACCCCAAAGGGGACTCAGGGCGGATCACAATGGACATATACATGGCAAACATTCAATGCCATTATTAGACACAGAGGCAATTTAACATTTTCCAGCTTCCAGTCTTGGTGAGGGTATGCTTGATTCTGGCCACAGGGGGAGCTGCTGCTTCGTCATCCACTGTGACACTGAGTCCTTGATGGAGTACTGCCTCATTCCTTTCTGCATGCTGAGTAGATCAATAGATACCACTCCGGCGGGAAAGTAACAGCGCTTCATGCAGTCATGCCGGCCACATGACCTTGGAGGTGTCTACGGACAACGCCGGCTCTTTGGCTTAGAAAAGGAGATGAGCACCAACCCCCAGAGTCAGACATGACTGGAGTTAACATAAGGGGAAACCTTTACCTTTACCTTTACCTTTTATATTAGTTAAATTAGCCTCTCACATAAAGCGTACCTAAATTTCCTACTTGAGAGATGCAACTGTCTTTCGGGCTGCTTAGGTAAACAGCAAGCTGGGCTATTTAATGGTCGGGGGCTTCGAACTCATGACCTCTCGGCCAGTAGTGATTGTGAAACCATTCTTTTCATCAGAAAGTTCTTCCTAAGGTTTGGGTTTAATTTTTTTCCCCCCTGCCATTTGAACCTATGGCTCCAGCCTTTCCAATATTGAAACATGACTCTCTCAACCTCCTTTTTCCCAAGCTAAACATCCCCAACTCCTTCAGCCACTTCTCAAAGGGATTGGACTCCCACACTGTACATTGGGCTGCCTCTGTACCAAGTTTGGAAACTCCAATGGGTTTGAAATTTTGTGCAGAAATCCACCTTGGGGCCCTAGGGCTGTATGCCTTTGGTCGGCCTTTGTTTGCTCCCCGCAGCTGAGCTTTATCTCCAAGTGAACGCAGTCCCGTCCCTGTCTTTCCGCTGCAGTACATGCGGAACTGCATCACCATCGGCCGTCTGCCGCACCTGATGCTGATGAGCAAGGAGAGCCTCTACAGCCAGCTGCCGGCCAACGTCTTCGTGCTGCCCTCCTACGCCCGGCGCTCGGCCACCTCCGCCCACGTCAACGGGGACGTCCCCTCCAAGTCCCTCTGGTCCATCAACAGCCTCCTGCGCATCAAGATCCTCTGCGCCACATACGTCAACGTCAACATCCGGGACATCGACAAGGTCAGTGGGGTGCCCCTCCGGGGATGCAGTGAAGGGACCGTGCAAGTCAGATTGCTCTGCAGAGAAGGACGTATAGGATGACTAGCTGTGCCCGGCCACGCGTTGCTGTGGCGAAGTCTGGTGGTCTGGGAAATAAAGTATTGAGGAATTGGTGGTAGTTAAGGTCAAGGGTAAAGTTTTCCCCTGACATTAAGTCCATTATAAATGGGTTATATAGCTGTGTGGAAGGGCCTTGAGTCTACACTGCCATATAATCCAGTGCAAATTAGATAATCTGTGGAAGAGGCCTAAGTGAGGCCTAAGTCTGCCTGTCCCTGGGCAGTAATCAGATAAAAACAATTATTCCTTTCCCTCTAATTAGGACTTTATTTTTCTTTTCTTTTTGTTGTATCAACCTAGAGGCATGGATGATGGGTTGTGTTGTCAAATTTCGAGGTTGGAGGGCCTGTAGTTTTGTTGTTTTGTGGGTCGCCATGATGCCATCACTCATTTATATATATAGATAGATGCATTCAGTTTGAAGGGACTTTGCCTTTGTAATGGAAATGGTAGAGAGTTAGAAAAGAATGGGATGAGAAAGAAGAGGGAGGTCTGTTTAGAGCTTTCCAGAAGATGACGGGGCCCTTGACGCCCCTTTTTGTAACAACATCAAATGACATATGAATTTATTATATGTGAGTATGAATGAAAGAATGAATGTGAGCTAGTAAATTTGAAGACACCAGTATGTAGACTAAGGCTTGCAATCATTAACTGCTTGCTTGCTGTATTGTAATTAAAACCTGGTAATAAGACCGGAAATATTTATTTATTTACAGTATTTATATTCCGCTCTTCTCACCCCGAAGGGGACTCAGGGCGGATTACAATGAACACATATATGGCAAACATTCAATGCCAACAGACAAACAACATTCAGTTTTAGACAGACACAGAGGCATTTAACATTTTTTTCCAGCTTCATGATTCCAGCCACAGGTGTCAGGGGATGATGGGTAGCAGAGTGAAATCCAAAAATTCACCATCCCGGTCTTCACCTCCTTCTCCAGACTGTCTCCCTGTGTGAAAAACAGCACTGGACAAACACACTCCAGCAGACGAGGGTTCGGTTGGAAATCCAATGGCAATATATCTTTATTTACATGACTATATACAAACAGAGCAAATCAGTCCTTCCTCCATGAGTGCTCTTGCCGAAGCGACTCATGCACACACACACACACTACACTCAGGAAACTCCTCTGCATTCCACAGGACAAGAAAGAAAGTCCCGGTCAAAACAAACTTGACCTCATTGGTCCTGTGATACGTCAATCATAGCAGACTCTCATTAACTCCATAACTGCTGAAATGCCTTGCCGAAAAACTAACACATAAGGCATTTCTAATAACCCAGATTGATTTTAACATTTCACAATACACAATACCCTGACAACAGGGGGAGCTGTTGCTTCACTGTCCAGTAGTGGCTGTACTTCCTCATTCCTTTCCTTGTGTTTTGCTGGCAGTTTTATGATGTTGTAAATTAGTTAAATTAGCCTCCCACATAAAGCGTACCTAAATTTCCCTAATTGACAGATGCAACTGTCTTTCGGGGCTGCATATGTCAACAGCAAGCCGGGCTATTTAATGGTCAGGGGCTTAACCCGACCCCGGCTTCGAACTCATGACCTCTCGGTCAGTAGTGATTTATTGCAGCTGGTTACTAGCCAGCTGCGCCACAGCCCGGCTCAATAGTTGACCTGCCTGGTAAACTGTGATAAGTGTTGGGAATTGATGAGCTGTTAAGATCAAATCACCCCCTTTATGAGGTAAATTCCCATTAAAATAGCAGAGTAAATGCAGCAGTGAGACTTACACGGTGTGAGTTTAGGAAGCCTTTGTGTGTTCTTCAGGATGGCGAAGGACTGCAAAGTTAGCTTTAAAGTTTAAAAGCATTTATTGAGGGAAAAAAAATCCATTGATGGATAGAAAAGGTTTGGAGCTAACTAGCTAATCTAATCAGATCTAATACACATAGATGGATCAAAATAACAAAGATCTAGATAGCTACATCTTGACTACAAGAGCAGACAAAGTGCGTCCTCTCTCTGGAACAAAGCAGGAAGAACTAATGGCGACCAACCTCGTGGGTCTCGTCTTCTCTAGGGCCATAAACATTCCAAAGGCCAAATTGGGGAAGTTACATCAACCCTAGGAGAGATCACATTTCTAAAGCATCAAAGGGATGGGTTGACCTAAACAGGACAGGAATAAGGAAACAATAGTGAAGCCTAATCAAAGCATGCATGGAACTGGGGAAGGTGTCCCTAACTCTTTTCTAGGCTTCCTATCTAACGATAGAGACTTAGGAAGTGCAGGATGACATTTTTCCAACAATAAGAACTGTGACAATGATAAGAGAAATGTTGAAATCAAGTTAAGGAAATGTTTACCATGGTTAAGAAGGAAGCTGCTTGTGTTTGTGAACACCAATCAGGAGGAATCAACATCTGGAGCCAGGATATGTCAGAGTAATGCGCGCAGTGTAGCAGCAGATGAATGACGTCAGTTGAAGCGCAGAACGAAGGAACGTCAGAGATGATGTTAAAAAGTATTTACAAAGTTTTACTTGACAAGACAAACAGACTTGCAGACAATGGACATAAGACTTTCGCTCTAGACAAACAGCACAGATCTTCTCAGCAGGCAGAAACGATCTCATCTGATGCAATCAGCTATATACAAACACACTTGTAGTCTGGACACTCCTCTCTGGCTCCAGCCACATATCCAAGGTCAATACAGCTTCTTACCAAATTAACTCTTTACACACTATAGCATTTCCTGGATGATGCAATACATGCTAGACACAAATTTCATTTAAACACTACCTATACACAAATCCCACATTAACAGGATATTCCAGGCTGGAAGATGTCTTTCGTTCATTCACAACTTTGGGACAATATCAGCAAAATATTGCTATATAAGTGACCCTGTGACAGTCCAGAAAATGTGACAGACAGCGATGCTGTTCACCCGCCATGCTCAGTGGAGATGTTTTCCCAGAGATCTGCTCTGGGAAAGCAGGATTCTGGTCACTTTTGGGGGGCCCCTTTTCTCAGGTGCATTTTGAAGTCATGGTCTTTTTGAAGTTTTAGCGTTTTGGCATTTTGGAACTATGTGTTGTTAGGCTGCAGTGGAAGCTGGGCTTGGCCTAAGCAGGTGCTTCTCCAAGGAGGGAGAAAGGATGTGGTAATCTTTGAATGTGTGCATGAAGATGGATGCATGTACATGTGTGTAAATGCTGAGTGAAAATGTAACTTCCCCCTTGTTTGTTAGCCGATGTAACTACCCTGTTTCCCTGAAAATAAGACATCCTCTGAAAATAAGACCGAGTAGAGGTTTTGCTGAAATGCTAAATATAAGGCCTCCCCTGAAAGTAAGACCTAGTGAAGTTTTTATTTGGAAGCATGCCCTCCGAACAGAACACCAGAGCATGCAGGTTCGGTGATTGTTGTACATGGAAATAATGGTAGCAACAAGAAATTCTTGATAGAATTCACAGATTGTCTGGTTACGCTGGTTTGTGATGACAACTATTGTACAGTCTATATATATATAAAAAAGAGTGATGGCATCACGGCGACCCACAAAACAACAAAACTACAGGCCCTCCAACCTCGAAATTTGTCAACACAACCCATCATCCACGCCTCTAGGTTGATACAACAAAAAGAAAAGAAAAATAAAGTCCTAATTAGAGAGAGAGGAATAATTGCTTTTATCCAATTGCTGCCAGTTAGAAGGCTAAGCTCCGCCCACTTGGTCTCCTAACAACTCAATAAAAAAAAACACTAAAAAATAATACAGTAACAGAAAATAACTAAAAATAATACAAGAAAATAATAAAATATAATAAATAAAAATATAACTTACAATAAAATTAATAAAAAATTGCAAATAACGTCAAATAAAAATTACACAACAATTTTTAACCAATACCACCACCACTTTGCCACAGCAACGCGTGGCCGGGCACAGCTAGTATATAATAAATGTTCATTTTTTCTGTTCAACAATAAATATGAATTCTTCTTCATGGAAAAATAAGACATCCCCTGAAAATAGGACCTAGCACATCTTTGGGAGCAAAAATTAATATAAGACACTGTCTTATTTTCACGTTGTTTGTCAATCCAACATAGTTGCATAGAATCTGTATGTCTATGTTTAATGTTCTTTGTTATTCTGTAAAAGTTCTGCTGATATACCTCTCAAACTGAAATTGCAATAAAAAGAAGCTATGCTTTAAAGTTATTGAAAAGTTATTCATAACATGTTTGCCCCTCCTTTCTCTAGATCTACGTCCGGACAGGTATCTTCCACGGCGGAGAACCCCTTTGTGACAACGTCAACACCCAGCGGGTTCCCTGCTCCAACCCTCGGTAAGTGGGGCAGCCTTCAAAGACGGAGGGAAGGAGAATCGGGGCACATCGCCATGGTAGGATTCATACAGTTTCGTCCACTTAAACCACCCTGGCTCAATTCAATGGGATCCTGGGAGTTGTAGTTTGGTGACACTCTCTGGTAGAGACAGGTCAAGGCCTTGTCAATTTATAACTCCGATGGCTTCATAGCATTGACCCATGGCAACTAAAGTAATAATAATAATAATAATAATAATAATAATAATAATAATAATAATAATAATAATAATAATAATAATGTACTCACTTATCCAAGCCTCGCTTATCAATCAGCTGATGACCCAAAATGCAGACTCTGCAAGGAAACCGACAAAACCATCCTCAGCTGCTGTAAGAAAATCGCACAGACAGACTACAAACAGAGGCACAACTATGTGGCCCAAATGATTCACTGGAACTTATGCCTCAAGTACCACCTCCCAGCAGCAAAGAACTGGTGGGATCACAAACCTGCAAAAATATTGGAAAATGAGCACGCAAAGATACTGTGCGACTTCCGAATCCAGACTGGCAAAGTTCTGGAACACAACACACCAGACATCACAGTTGTGGAAAAGAAAAAGGTTTGGATCATTGATGTTGCCATCCCAGGTGACAGTCACATTGACGAAAAACAACAGGAAAAACTCAGCCGCTCTCAGGACCTCAAGATTGAACTGCAAAGACTCTGGCAGAAACCAGTGCAGGTGGTCCCGGTGGTGATGGGCACACTGGGTGCCGTGCCAAAAGATCTCAGTCGGCATTTGGAAACAATAGACATTGACAAAATTACGATCTGCCAGCTGCAAAAGGCCACCCTGCTGGGATCTGCTTGCATCATCCGAAAATACATCACACAGTCCTAGACACTTGGGAAGTGTCCGACTTGTGGTTTTGTGATATGAAACCCAGCATATCTATCTTGTTTGCTGTGTCATAATAATAATAATAATAATAATAATAATAATAATAATAATAATAATAATAATAAATGTATATCCTGCCTCCATCTCCCCCGAAAGGGACTCGGCTTACAGCAAAATCAGATACAAAACAATGACAAAATATGAAACATCAAAGAACAATAACAAAAACCAATAATAATATATACACAATAACAAAAAAACCCCCCCAGAAAACGCAATATTAAAACATCGAATTAAAAACAATGAGGTTGCAATAGTGGATAAGCAAAGTGCACATTATGAGTTGCAAATTCATAAATAGATGAAGTATCAAACTGCATTAATTTCTGCAATGTAGGTGTACCTATAAAAGCACATCACTACCAAATGGATGATGACCATAACACTATGCAACACGGTTTGTGTTCCTAGGTTATGAATGACATTTCCTAATTGGGTTTATCATAAAAACATGGGAAAAGTATATTGATTACAGCATTTCTACCCCACCTTGGGACTCAAGGCAGCTTACAAAATCTGGCAAATTTAATGCCAATAACAAAATTCAATAAAATCAGACATAACACATTTAAAACAGTCAAACATTACTTAATAAAAACAGTATGCAAGACTTAAAACATATACTGTATATACTTGAGTATAAGCCTAGTTTTTCAGCCCTTTTTTTAAGACTGAAAAAGCCTCCCTCGGCTTATACTCGGGTGAGGGCCCTGGTTGGCTTATATTTGGGTCAGCTTATACTCGAGAATATATGGTACATTTATTATTTTTCTCTATTATTATTGGTATGATTACATTTATTATTTTTCTCTATTATTGTTGCTACTATTACATTTATTTTACTCTATTATTATTATTATTATTATTATTATTATTATTATTATTAATACAGTAGAGTCTCACTTATCCAAGCTAAATAGGTCGGCAGAAGCTTGGATAAGCGAATATCTTGGATAATAAGGAAGGATTTAGGAAAAGCCTATTAAACATCAAATTAGGTTATGATTTTACAAATTAAGCACCAAAACTTCATGTTATACAACAAATTTGAAAGAAAAAGTAGTTCAATACGCAGTAATGTTATGTTGTAATTACTGTATTTACGAATTTAGCACCAAAATATCACTATATATTGAAAACATTGACTACAAAAATGCGTTGGATAATCCAGAACATTGGATAAGTGCGTGTTGGATAATTGAGACTCTACTGTACTACATTTATTATTTTTCTCTATTATTGTTGCTACTATTACATTTATTTTACTCTATTTTTATTATTATTAATACATTTATTATTTCACTCTGATATTATTATTATTGCATTTATTATTTTACTCTATTCATTATTACATGAATTATTTTCCTGTATTTATGATTGTTATTATTACATGTATTCTTTTACTCTATTATTATTAAAAGGATACATAAGCACATTTCCATGGAAGAAGATGAGAACAATGATTTGATCAGAGTTGGACAGTCTTATCTTAAATTTGAGCTTGATGTAAATATTCAAAAACATTTAACCTACTGATGCCTCAATTAATGTAATTTTATTGGTAGCTATTTCTATTTCTGAAATTTACCACCTTTGGCTTATACTGGAGTCAATGTTTTCCCAGTTTTTTTGTGGTAAAATTAAGTGCCTCGGATTATATTCAGGTCGGCTTATACTCAAGTATATACGGGTATATATTATTTATTTATTTGTTTGTTTACAGCATTTATATTCCGCCCTTCTTTCTCACCCCGAAGGGGACTCAGGGCGGATCACATTACACATATAGGCAAACATTCAATGCCTTTTAACATAGAACAAAGACAAGACAAACATAGGCTCCGAGCGGGCCTCGAACTCATGACCTCCTGGTCAGAGTGATTCATTGCAGTGATTCATTGCAGCTGCTCTCCAGCCTGCGCCACTGTACAAACTTTGTTTTTTGCGGGAGGGACATCCTGCAGCACATTTGTCTCTAATATTTCATTGACTATCTCATGCAATCTTAGCCCATTTCACATAGTTTGTAATAGCCACAAACACAAAGTTTCTGGAGTATAACAACTACAGTAGAGTCTCACTTATCTAATGTAAACGGGCCGGCAGAACGTTGGATAAGCGAATATGTTGGATAATAAGGAGAGATTAAGGAAAAGCCTATTAAACATCAAATTAGGTTATGATTTTACAAATTAAGCACCAAAACATCATGTTAGACAACAAATTTGACAGAAAAAGTAGTTCAATATGCAGTAATGTTATGTTATAATTACTGTATTTACGAATTTAGCACCAAAATATCACGATGTATTGAAAACATTGACTACAAAAATGCGTTGGATAATCCAGAACGTTGGATAAGTGAGACTCTACTGTACTTTCAATGTAAGGACAGCACAATGAAACAGGAAATAACACTTTCAAACCAGGAACAGAAAAATTTTCAAATTTTGTTATGTAGTAGTAGTATGATGATGATGATGATATGGTGATAGTAAAGATTTCAATATTAATGTCAAAAATACGTAGTATGATTTTACATAGGATTTGTGCTACATTAGAACAGTAAAGACAAATATCACTTAAGTAAAATAAACATTAAATATTAAATAACCAAAAAAAAATAAAATAAGGTGTAAACACTAAGCTAATCTGGGAATCTGCTATTGCAACACATCCAATGAAGTGGTTTAAAACCATTATAAAAAAAGATTAGGACTACCGTGTTTCCCCGAAAATAAGACAGTGTCTTATATTATTTTTTGCTCCCAAAGATGCGCTAGGTCTTATTTTCAGGGGATGTCTTATTTTTCCATGAAGAAGAATTCACATTTATTGTTGAACTAAAAAATGAACATTCATTATATCCTGTACAGTAGTTGTCATCACAAACCAGCATAAACTGTGAATCTTAAAAAGAATTTCTTGTTATTAGCATTCAAGTCATTTCAGACTTTGGGTGAGCCTAAGTCTAAAATTTATTTATTTCTTATTTATTTACTGCATTTATTTACTACATTTGTATCACACCGTTCTCACCCCAAAGGGGACTCAGAGTGGCTTACAAATTATATGTACATACAATATATTATATTATTAGCATAGCACAATATTAGCATTATATATTACTATATTGAACTATACCACTATACTGTAATATTATATGTAATATATAACATATAATTAATATTATTATATGGTATTATTATTAGTGTTATATTGTATTACATTATAATATTATTAACAATATTATATGTACATACAATATATTATATTATTAGCATAGCACGATATTAGCATTATATATTACTTTATTGAACTATACCACTATACTGTAATATTATTAGTAATATTATATATAACATAGAATATATAACTAATATTATTATATGGTATTATTATTAGTGTTATATTGTATTACATTATAATATTATTATCAATATTATATGTACATACAATATATTATATTATTAGCATAGCACGATATTAGCATTATATATTACTTTATTGAACTATACCACTATACTGTAATATTATTAGTAATATTATATATAACATAGAATATATAACTAATATTATTATATGGTATTATTATTAGTGTTATATTGTATTACATTATAATATTATTATCAATATTATATGTACATACAATATATTATATTATTAGCATAGCACGATATTAGCATTATATATTACTTTATTGAACTATACCACTATACTGTAATATTATTAGTAATATTATATATAACATAGAATATATAACTAATATTATTATATGGTATTATTATTAGTGTTATATTGTATTACATTATAATATTATTATCAATATTATATGTACATACAATATATTATATTATTAGCATAGCACGATATTAGCATTATATATTACTACATTGAACTATACCACTATACTGTAATATTATTAGTAATATTATATATAACATAGAATATATAACTAATATTATTATATGGTATTATTATTAGTGTTATATTGTATTACATTATAATATTATTATCAATATTATATGTACATACAATATATTATATTATTAGCATAGCACGATATTAGCATTATATATTACTTTATTGAACTATACCACTATACTGTAATATTATTAGTAATATTATATATAACATAGAATATATAACTAATATTATTATATGGTATTATTATTAGTGTTATATTGTATTACATTATAATAATATTATTATCAATATTATATGTACATGCTTCCCAACAATAACTTTGCTAGGTCTTACTTTTGGGGGAGGCCTTATATTTAGCTATTCAGCAAAACTTCTACTAAGTCTTATTTTTTGGGGATGTCTTACTTTTGGGGAAACAGGGTAAGTACGTTCCAGTCTACTTGGAATACACGAAGCTCATTCCAGAATCTCAACCCATTTCACATAGTGTGTGGTAGCCACAAACACAAGGTTTCTGGAGTATAACAACTACTTTCAACGTAAGGACAGCACAATGAAACAGGAAATAACACTTTCAAACCTTGAACAGAAAAATTTTCATTTTTTTTAATGTAGTGGTATGATGATGATGATGATGATGGTGATACCGTGTTTCCCCGAAAATAAGACAGTGTCTTATATTATTTTTTACTCCCAAAGATGCGCTAGGTCTTATTTTCAGGGGATGTCTTATTTTTCCATGAAGAAGAATTCATATTTATTGTTGAACAAAAAAAAATATGAACATTTATTCTATACTGTACAGTAGTTGTCATCACAAACCAACATTACTAAACCAGACACTGTGACTCCTGTCAAGGATTTCTTGTTACGACCATTATTTCCATATACAACTGGTATGTAAGCTGCCCCAAGTCCCTCTGGGGAGATGGAAGTGGGGTATAAAAATAAAATTATTATGGTTATTGTGATTATTATGATTTTATTGTATGACACAGCAAACAAGATAGACATGCTGGATTTTGTATCAGAAAACCACAAGTCAAACACTTCCCAAGTGTCTAGGACTGTGATGTATTACTATTACTATTATTATTATTAGTATTATTATTACAGTAGAGTCTCACTTATCCAACATAAACGGGCCGGCAGAACATTGGATAAGCAAATATGTTGGATAATAAGGAGGAATTAAGGATAACCCTATTAAACATCAAATTAAGTTATGATTTTACAAATTAAGCACCAAAACATCATGTTAGACAACAAATTTGTCAGAAAAAGTAGTTCAGTACACAGTAATGCTATATAGTAATTACTGTATTTATGAATTTAGCACCAAAATATCACGATATATTGAAAGCATTGACTACAAAAATGCGTTGGATAATCCAGAACATTGGATAAGTGCGTGTTGGATAATTGAGACTCTACTGTACTACATTTATTATTAAGGATATATTGAAAGCATTGACTACAAAAATGCGTTGGATAATCCAGAACGTTGGATAAGCGAGTGTTGGATAAGTGAGACTCTACTGTATGTACATTTACCAATCCTGCAAGTTCTGGTGTTTTGTTTGGCGGGCGCCGGGCATGCTTCCAAACAAAAACTTTGCTAGGTCTTACTTTCGGGGGAGGCCTTATATTTAGCAATTCAGCAAAACTTCGACTAGGTCTTATTTTATGGGGATGTCTTATTTTCGGGGAAACAGGGTAGTAATAGTGAATGTATTACCGACCTCTCCTTGGAGTATGGGTGGGCTCCTCTGTCCTGCTTCTGCTCCGTCTTGACTCCCACCTGTTCCTTTCCTTCCAGGTGGAATGAGTGGCTGTCGTACGACATTTACCTGCCGGACCTTCCTCGGGCCGCCAGGCTCTGTGTCTCCATTTGTTCCGTCAAAGGCCGCAAGGGAGCCAAGGAGGTGAGCGGGGTCTGCAAGCCGTGGGTCCCTTTGGGGAGCGGTTGGGGGGAGATGGAGAGGTCCATCTCGGAGAAGAAGGGGCCAGGCTTAAGCCATAAGGACCAAGGCTTGTTTCCGGATGCTCCAGAGACTGGGACAAAACAGAGCAGCCGATCCAAAGGGCAGGAAAAGAGATTTATTATTTACTAGCGGTGCCCGGCCACGCGTTGCTGTGGCAAAGTGGTGGCGATATTGGTTAAAAATCGTTGTGTAATTTTTATTTGACGTTATTTGCAATGTTTTTATTAATTTCATTGTAAATTATATTTTTATTTATTATATTTTATTATTTTCTTGTATTATTTTTTAGTTATTTCTGTTATTATACCGTGTTTCCCCGAAAATAAGACAGTGTCTTATATTAATTTTTGCTCCCAAGGATGTGCTAGGTCTTATTTTCAGGTGATGTCTTATTTTTCCATGAAGAAGAATTCACATTAATTGTTGAACAAAAAAATGAACATTTATTATATACTATACAGTAGTTGTCATCACAAACCAGCATAACCAAATAAGCTGTGAATCCTATCAAGAATTTCTTGTTACTACCATTATTTCCATGTGTCTATGGTATGTACATTTACCGATCCTGCATGCTCTGGTATTCTGTTTGGCGGGCGTGCTTCCAAGCAAAATCTTTGCTAGGTCTTACTTTCGGGGAGGCCTTATATTTAGCAATTCAGCAAAACCTCTACTAGGTCTTATTTTCTGGGGATGTCTTATTTTTGGGGAAACAGGGTAGTATTTTCTTGTATTATTTTTTAGTGTTTTTAATTGTTTTTTATTGGGTTGCTAGGAGACCAAGTTGGAGGAGCTTAGCCTTCTAACTGGCAGCAATTGGATAAAAGCAATTATTCCTCTCTCTCTAATTAGGACTTTATTTTTCTTTTCTTTTTGTTGTATCAACCTAGAGGCGTGGATGATGGGTTGTGTTGTCAATTTTCGAGGTTGTGGGGTGTTTACTTTTGTTGTTTTGTCCGCTGCCGTGATGCCATCACTCTTTTATATATATAGACTAGCGGTGCCCGGCCACGTGTTGCTGTGGCGAAGTATAGTGGTATGGGAAATAAAATATTGAGGAATTGGTGGTAGTTAAGGTAAAGAGCTGCTGAACTTGCAGACCGAAAGGTCCCAGGTTAAAATCCCGGGAGCGGCTTGAGCACCCACTGTTAGCTCCAGCTCCTGCCAACCTAGCAGTTCGAAAACATGCCAATGTGAGTAGATCAATAGGTACCGCTCCGGCGGGAAGGTAACGGCGCTCTATGCAGTCATGTCTATGGCCACATGACTTTGGAGGTGTCTATGGACAACGCTGGCTCTTCGACTTAGAAATGGAGATGAGCACCAACCCCCAGAGTCGGACACGACTGGACTTAACGTCAGGGGAAAACCTTTACCTTTACTAAGGTAAAGGGTAAAGGTTTCCCCCTGACATTAAGTCCATTATAAATGGGTTATATAGCTGTGTGGAAGGGCCTTGAGTCTACACTGCCATATAATCCAGTTCAAATCTGATAATCTGTATTTTATAGGCAGTGTGGAAGAGGCCTAAGTGAGGCCTAACTCTGCGTGTCCCCTGGGCTGAGTGGGTTGCTAGGAGACCAAGTGGGTGGAGCTTAGCCTTCTAACTGGCAGCATTTTGATAAAAACAATTATTCCTCTCCCTCTAATTAGGACTTTATTTTTCTTTTCTTTTTGTGGTATGAATGTAGAGGCATGGATGAGGGGTTGTGCTGCCAAGTTTAGTGTTTCTGGGATGTGTAGTTTTGTTGTTTTGTCCTAGGCCGAAATTTCATTACCCTTTTATATATATAGATTTATTTGCAGTATATATATTCCGCCTTTCTTTCTCACCCCAAAGGGGACTCAGGGCGGATCACAATGGACATATACATGGCAAACATTCAATGCCATTATTAGACATACAGACAAAGACAGAGACGAAGACACAGAGGCAATTTAACATTTTCCAGCTTCCAGTCTTGGTGAGGGTATGCTTGATTCTGGCCACAGGGGGAGCTGCTGCTTTGTCATCCACTGTGACACTGAGTCCTTGATGGAGTACTGCCTCATTCCTTTCTGCATGCTGCTGGACGATTTTTATGGTGTTGTAAATTAATTAGGGGCCCCTGGTGGCACAGTGAGTTAAAGCACTGAGCTGCTGAACTTGCGGACGAAAAGGTCCCAGGTTCAAATCCCGGGAGCGGAGTGAGTGCCCGCAGTTAGCTCCAGCTCCTGCCAACCTAGCAGTTCGAAAACATGCGAATATGAGTAACTTATACTGGAGTCAATGTTTTCCCAGTTTTTTTGTGGTAAAATTAGGTGCCTCATATTCGGGTCAGCTTATACTCGAGTATATACGGTATATGATTCTATCAGTACACCCATTCACCGTTTCATAAGGGAACGTGGTTGGAAAAGTCTGGGATGTGGATCCTTTTAAACTTGGAGTGAATGCCAGCACTTAATGGTTTGTTTAGTCCTTGGCTCAGAAAAGCCTCTTTGGAGGTCTTGCAACTATTTTTAATGATATGTTTTAAATTATTTGTGCCTAATTATAGTTTAACGAGTAAATCTTCTGTGTGTCCCAACCATATTTTATTTGTTTTAGTGGGTACATTATTTGGAGGGAAAGGCAGGATTTAAATGAAGATAAGGGACCCTGAATAATCCCTCCGAGGAGCGTCTTAAAGAGCTGGGTCTGTTTAGCCTGCCGAAGAGAAGGTTGTATCAATATGTGAAGAGGAAACAGGTTTGTTTGTTGTGTGTTTTCCAGGCTGGATGTCCATGTTCCAGAAGTATTCTTTCCTGCCATAGATGTGGGCAAAACGTCAGGAGAGAATGCTGCTTCTGGAAAATGGCCATACAGCCAGGAAAACACACAACAACCCTGTGATCCTGGCCATGAAAACCTTCGACAACACATTGAAGCAGTCTTGGTTTCTGCTGCCCTGGAGACTAGGACTCAACGGAGCCATGCGTTCAAACTGCAGGAAAGATTCCACCTGAACTATATTAGGACAAACTTATGGACTATAAGGAGAGATGTTCAGCAGTGGAACTCGCTGCCTCTGAGTCTGATGGAAGCTCCTTCCTTGGAGGTTTTTAAACAAAGGATGGACGTGTTGTCGAAGGCTTTCATGGCTGGGATCACAGGGTTGTTGTATGTCTTCCGGGCTGTGTGGCCATGTTCCAGAAGTATTTGTTACCAGGTGAGTGTACAGCGGAATCAGCAGCGTGCAGTTAACACCATGTGCAAAAGACTCAGACCAGGCAGAGGAATTGAAAGAACAGAAGGAAACTTTACTTGTTGAGTTGAAGTCAAATAAACAGTTCAGCAATCGTACAATGTCCTTGTAGTTGCATAGGATCAATAACTAATCAATCAGCATTCAATATATATACAGCATAGCATATTTAAATCAGCTACTTGACCGTAGCCAGAGAGCCTGTCTATTTCTGTGCTCTCCCTCCAAGCTCAAAATCCCAACTGACAAACCAAGCCATCTGCCATCAAACCGATACATTGTTTTAGGTGTGGCTTTGCCTCTGCAAAGCTGAGCTCTTTTGCAGAGATTTCCTGCAAACATCTTTGCAAGGATTTCTTTACACACATACATATAGCAATTTGGCGCAATAGTATTCTCTCCTGACGTTTCGCCCACATCTATGGCAGGCATCCTCAGAGGTTGTGAGGTTTTGTTTGATTAGTGTGAGGGTGTCAGCTACCGGGACCTTGGTAAATAGGGACACCACATCGAAGCTGATCAGGATGTCCTTGGTGCTTAGCTTGAGGTTGCTGATCTTTTCTATGAAGTGTGTTGAGTCCTTGATCTAGTGCGCAGTGAGCCCAATGTGGGTTTGTAGCTGTGTAACCAGAAATTTTGCCAGGTTGTGAGTCACCGATCCAATGGCACTTACAGTGGGTCTGAGTGGGGTGGAGTCCTTGTGCATTTTTGAAGCCACTGAAATCCACAAACATCTGGACAACTTCAACAGAAAGGAAGAAACCATGAAAATGAACAAAATCTGGCTACCAGTATTAAAAAACTCAAAAATCAGAACAGTTAATCAGAAGCAACACTCTGAGTCATGGGAACTAGGGGCAGCTAACAAAGGATGCCCCCAGGCAGAAAGTAGCCAGTAGATGAAGCCACTCAATGCAAATTAGGGTGATTAATTGGAACATTTACACCAGGGGTCCTCAAACTTTTTAATCCGAGGGCCGGTCCACAATCCTTCAGACTGTTGAGGGGCCGAATTATCATTTGGGGAAAAAAACCGAACAAATTCCTATGCACACTGCACATATCTTATTTGTAGTGCAAAACAACAACATCAACAATGAAAGAACAATACAATATTTAAAAATGAAAATAATTTTAACCAACATAAACCTATCAGGATTTCAATAGGAAGTGTGGGCCTGCTTCTGGCCAATGAGATAGTCAGGTTAATTAGGATTGTTGTTGTTGTTGCGTGTCTTCAAGTCATTTCAGACTTTGGGCGAGCCTAAGTCCAAAATTATTTATTTAAGTCCAAAATCATTTACTACATTTAAATCCCACCCTTCTCACCCCGAAGGGAACTAAGAGCAGCTGTATGTACATACAATATATTATATTATTAGTATAGCACAATATTAGCATTATACTATATTGAACTATACCACTATACTGTAATGTTATATGTAATATATAACATATAATTAATATTATTATATCATATTATTGTTAGTATTGTATTGTATAAAATGATAATATTATTATCAATATTATATGTATATACAATATATTATATTATTCAAACTGATATAAAAATATTATATTATAAATGAGGGCAAGGGCCAGGTAAATTACCTTGGAGGGCCGCATCTGGCCCCCGGGCCTTAGTTTGGGGACCCCTGATTTACACTATCCTCCAACTGACAAGAGTTCTTCCCTCACCTTGGACTTCCCCACAGATATATATGAACCTTCCTTGCTTAGTTTTTTCATACCTCACAACCTCTGAGGATGCCTGCCATAGATGTGGGCGAAACGTCAGGAGAGAATACTTCTGGAACATGGCCAGACAGCCCGAAAGGCAAACAACAACCCAAAGGATGGATGGCTATAGGTCAAGGGGTGCGTTGATTGTGCTTTTCTTGCATGGCAGGGAGCTGGACTAGCTGGCCCAGGTGGTCTCCTCCAACTCCAGGATGTATAGTTGTCTTCCTCAACCCCTCACGGTCTCCTTCTCCCCCATGGCAGGAGCATTGTCCCTTGGCCTGGGGCAACGTCAACCTCTTTGACTACAAGGACACGCTTGTGGCCGGGAAGATGGCGCTGAACCTGTGGCCGGTGCCTCACGGACTGGAGGACCTGCTGAACCCCATTGGAGTGGGGGGCTCCAACCCCAACAAGGTGAGCACCTCAGTTGCCAGGATCCGGACCCCCTTGTCATGTTCCACCTTCTAGAACAGGCACGGGCAAGCTTTGACCTCCCTCCATCCAGGTGTTTTGGATTTCAATTATCTAACCGCTGGGGAGTAGTGTTGCAGCCCAGGCAGCGAGAGCACTGAAAACCAACACAGAGACCAATCATCTTTTAATATCTTTATTAAAGCAAATAATCATCCCAAAATGAATTGGTGGAAAAGTTGAGCAAGCAATAGCCCTTTAAGAAAAAGTGTAAGATAGTCCATGTGACGTCTCAGGGCAGCATAAGCACTGGAAACCAGACACGGAGGCCAATAAACAATCTAATATCTTTATTAAGGAAATAAAGGAGACAACTAAAAATAAGCAGAGTATATAGTCCAGCAATAGTCCTTTCAGAAAAGGTCAAATATAGTCCAGTAAAGCGAAAGTAGATGTCAAGTATTAGAGTTCAAATTTTAAATCCAATAACCGAAACACACTCAAACCTTTGGGCTGTTTGAGTTGGGGATTAAAGCAAGATCTGTCAAAGAGCTCCAGGGGTCAATTCCGAGGCTAGGATACAAGGCAAGGCAAAGTTAGTCGTGGTAAAGCTGAATCGCTTGACAGGCTTGACAGGGAGACGAGATACAATGCCGGTCTACTCGAGAGTAGCGCACCGCAGAACTAGAGTCAATGTGAATTCCTCAACTGACACATTGAACACCACAAAGGTCAGCCGGCGCGCAGAACTTTTATGGGACTACACTCTCCACTCCAGCCAGGTGTCTGAACACTCTTTCCCAAGGGAAAGTGGACTAAGTCAACAACTTGTCAGATGCAATCCTCCCGGGAAACTCTCAAGGGAACTGGCTTAATTAATGCTTGCTCTCTCCGCTAATCTAGCGCTTCTTCTCAGATTCTGCTTCTCTGAGCGAGATGTTTCCCAAAACAATCTGCGGTCAAAAGGAGCGCTCTCTGGGGAACCGGGCTGTGAGTCAAGGCCCTTTTTAATTAACTGTGGGCTAAAACTGTCAACAGGGGACATCTGGAAGGGAGCTGAATCTTGCTGAGTCGGCACAAACCCCATATCCTCTTCGGTCTGATCCATAATGGCGACGGGGTCATGACTCGGGTGTCTCTGAGACACTACAGTCCAGACATGTCCAGGAATATGTCCAGTATTAGAGTCCAAAGTCCGGAAACCGAAACACACTCAAAACTGATGATAGCCTTCGAGTGGGGAATTAAGTCAGCAAGCTAGGCAGATGAGCGAGGTCCAAATGTTCAAGAATAATTCTTAGTAGCAAGGCAGGAACTTGAGAACGTGGAAATAAATCTTGGTTTGCGAAAAGACAGGAAAGTAGACCTAAATCTGGGAGACAACACCTGGGTCCTGCCAAGCCGGCTCTAAGCTTCCGCTTGACCACGCTAAGGAGGAGGGTGACATGCCACGGATCTCCTCATGAGCTGACCCCGCTTCTTTCCCCCCTTTTGCAGGAGACCCCCTGCCTGGAGCTGGAGTTCACCTGGTTCAGTCACACGGTGAAGTTTGCCGACCCCACGGAGATCGAGGAGCACGCCAACCGGGCCATGTCGCGGGAACTGGGCCTCAACTACTGCATGGTGGGGCTGGTAAGGGACCCATACCTCACGCTTCATGGCTGTCACGACCCAGGCTGCAGAGCACCAATAACCATACACAGAGGCCAGAATCTAACTAATATCTTTATTGAAGGAATATATAAAGTTAATAAGAACAAGTGTAGAAAATAGTCCAGAAATAGACCTTTCAGGAAAGGTCAGAAATAGTCCAAAAAAGCAATGTCCAATAGGAAATATTAAGGTCCAAAGTTGTAATCCAATAACCGAAACACTCACTTTGCCAAGCAAAGTGAGGGGAGATGACAAGGTCCTTTAGTCCATAAAACTTGAGCGTGGCTAGGAAATAACTTGATACTTGAAACAAGGCTTGAACGTGGAACAAGGTAACTAGGAACAAGAACAAGGTCCGTGGAATAACTTGGTAAAATCCGTGAAACAAGGCAAGGATTGATCCTGGGAAACAAGGCAAGGTCCGCAGATAAACAAAGGCTGGGAAGCAAGGCGAAGGCTGGATAGCAAGGCAAGGCTTGGGCAGGAGCGAGGCTTGAATCGGAGCGCGCTGTCCAGACACAACTCGCTCCGTAGGCTGACGAATTGACTCCGCGAAGTTACTACGCGGGCAAAACACCTATATAGAGTCTAACTTTCTCACCGAAGCCGTTCTCTGGGAAACAGAAACGAAAGCTAAACTCCGAGACCAGATGTTAAACTCCTTAAAGATTCTCACGAGAAACAGTCTTAATTGGCAACATTCTTAGCTGCTATCCTCGCACTCCTGCGCGAAGCTGATTCCAAACTTCTCTGTTGTTTACAAAACTCCCGGCGCAAGAACACGGGAGAAGTAGGCTCTGGGGTTGTTTGACATACTTCTGGGACACAACTTTCTTGCAGGTGCAAGGTTCCCAGATCTGCCTGGGGAAGATCTGGCTGAGAGGAATCCAGTTCAGACTGGGAAGGTAAAAAACCCAAGTTTTCATCTTCAACAGGGATTACAATGTCCTGAGCAGGACTACAAGGCCCATGGGTCATCACACTATCCCCCTCCTCAAGGCCCCTCCCAAACTGGGGCCCTCTCCCCGAGGCGCGAGGTCGCGGCTTGGCGGGATAGGTCTGATGAAAGCGGCGGGTTAGATCAGGAGCATGGACTGTGGAGGCGTCTTCCCAAGAGCGTTCCTCAGGGCCAAAACCCACCCAGTCAATGAGATATTGTAGGCGGCGGCGATGAAAGCGAGAATCCAAAATGTCCTCAACCTCAAACTCCTCCTCCCCATTCATCAACACAGGAGGGGGGGCCGGTTGGTCTGAATCAGGACGCACACCATCCGCCGGAAGGAGCAGGGAACGGTGAAACACTGGGTGAATGCGCATTGAACGCGGAAGTTGGAGTTTGAAAGTCACGGGGTTTAATTGCGCCACCACTGGATAGGGGCCAATGAAACGGGCATCTAACTTCCGGCAAGGGCGGTGGGAGGGCAGAAAGCGAGTGGACAGGAAAACCCGATCTCCTACCTTGATTTCGGGGCCCGGCTGGCGATGTTTGTCAGCGTGGCGTTTATAGTCCTCCTTGGCTTGGTCCAGTTGCTGGAGCAAAAGGTGTTGCACCGCTGTGAGTTCCTGCAGCCAATCCTCTGCTGCGGGAACTTCTGAAGTTTCAATGACAGGGGGGAAGAAACGTGGATGGAAGCCGTAGTTTGCAAAGAACGGCGTTTCTTTTGTAGAAGCTTGAACTCCATTGTTGTAGGCAAACTCAGACAGTGGTAACAGAGAAGCCCAATTGTCCTGTTGATAGTTTACATAACAGCGAAGATACTGCTCCAAAGTGGCATTGGTGCGCTCCGTTTGCCCATCTGTTTGGGGATGATGAGCTGAAGATAAGCGAGAGTCTATGCCCAATAGTTTTTGTAGTGCCTTCCAAAAACGAGAGGTGAATTGAGATCCACGGTCTGTGACTAAACTCTTGGGCAATCCATGTAGTCTGAAAACATGTTGAAGGAATAGATCTGCAGTCTCTTTGGCCGTGGGAAGACCTTCACAGGGAATGAAATGGGCTAACTTGGTGAAAAGGTCCACCACCACTAGGATCGTGGTGAAACCACAGGAAGGTGGTAAGTCAGTGATAAAATCCGCAGAAATTATTTCCCATGGCCGAGATGGGGTAGGAAGGGGATGCAGAAGCCCTGAGGGCTTCTCCCTTCTTATCTTGGAGCGCTGGCATACTGGGCAGGTGTTGACATATTTTTCCACATCCTTGCGGATCTTGGGCCACCAAAAATCCCTTAGGATCAGATGCATGGTTTTAAATAGTCCGAAATGCCCAGCTGGTTTGCAGTCATGACACAGACGAAGCGCTTTCTCCCTGCCCGGTCCGGGTGGGATATAAACATGATTTCTATAGCATAGCAGTCCATCTTTAAGCGAAAAGGGAAAATGCAGACCTTGGCGAAGTTGGTCCTGCGCCCAGGCATCTGCTTGCTGACTAGCCCGGATTTCTTGAGCACAGATGGGTCCTGGAGTAGGGGAAGTTGAACCAATGGGAATGGATTTGGTGTTCCCCACCGTGAGCGTGGCAAAGTTCTCGGGTTGTAGCAGTTGGGATTCAAAGGTCTCCTTGCGTCCTGCAGCGTACTCCGGTTTACGTGACAGGGCGTCTGCTTGCTTGGTTTGGGCTGGAGTCACATAATGGATCTGGAAGTTGAAACGTTCGAAGAATAAAGCCCAACGTTGCTGCCTCTGATTTAGTTTGCGGGCAGTTCTTAGATGTTCTAGATTACGATGATCAGTGTGGACTTCAATGGGAAATTTGGCCCCTTCTAGCCAATGTCTCCAAGTTTCAAAGGCTGCCTTTATAGCCAGTAGTTCCTTTTCCCAAATGGTGTAATTCCTCTCTGGTGTGGTTAGTTGACGAGAATAAAAGGCACAGGGGTGGAGGTGATCTCCCTCCGGTTGTAAGAGTACAGCCCCAATTGCCACATCAGAGGCGTCCGCTTGCACCACAAAGGGGGTTCCAGGATTTGGGTGTTGTAGAATTGGCTGGGAGGTGAATAGTTTCTTTAGTTGCTGGAACCCTTTCTCTGCTTGATCAGTCCAGCGGAAAGGCTGCTTTCCACGGATGCAGCTAGTGATGGGGTCGGACCAGCGGGCAAAATCTGGAATGAACTTGCGGTAATAGTTCGCGAACCCCAAGAAACGCTGCACCTCTTTCTTGTTAGTTGGCGCCCGCCATTCCAACACTGCTGAGACCTTGGCTGGATCCATGGAAAGCCCTAGAGGCGAGATGCGGTAACCAAGGAAATCTACCTCTTGTAGATCAAAGGCGCATTTTTCCAGCTTGGCATAAAGTCCATGATCCCGCAATCGTTGTAACACCATTTTGACGTGGTTCTCATGTTCTGATTGTGATCTGGAAAACACCAAAAAATCGTCCAGGTAGATTATCAAGAACCTGTCTAGATAGTCCTGAAAAATGTCATTGACAAAATGCTGGAACGTTGCGGGGGCTCCGCATAAACCGAAATTCATAACTCGGGACTCAAATAATCCGAATTTGGTCTGGAAGGCGGTCTTCCACTCGTCCCCTTCCCTGATGCGAACTAAGTTGTAAGCCCCCCGAAGATCCAGCTTGGTGTAAACCTTAGCTCCTCGAAGCCGATCCAGTAGATCCGAGATTAAGGGCAGGGGATAGCTGTTCCGCTTGGTGATATTGTTCAATGCTCTGTAGTCCACCACCAAGCGTAGTTCCCCTGACTTTTTCTTCACAAACATCACTGGGGAGGCGGCTGGGGATTGAGAGGGTCTGATGAATCCCTTGCGAAGGTTTGTCTCTAGGAATTCCCTGAGAGCTTCTTGCTCTGGTTCAGTCAGGGAGTAGAGATGCCCTCGCGGGATCGGGGCCCCCTCCACCAAGTCAATGGCACAGTCATAAGGTCTATGTGGGGGTAATTTTTCGGCTTCTTTCTCATTGAATACATCCCAATACTCGGAGTACTTCTTTGGCAAGGTGATGATGGGTTCGGTGTCTGTGGCATGGCATACCTTGGCTACGAGGCAATGGTTTTGGCAGTACGGTGAAGCAAACTGCAGTTCTCTGTTGGACCAGGAGATGTTAGGGTCGTGGAGAGTCAGCCATGGAATTCCCAAAATCACAGGGAAATGGGGGACCTCGGTAACAAAGAAGGAGATCTCTTCCATGTGTTCCCTTATCCACATCCTGGTGGGTTCCGACCACTGACTTACGGGGCCCGTCTTGAGGGGGCGGCCGTCTATGGCTTGCACCACACGGGCATTCTTGAAATCATGATATTGTAATCCCAGAGAGTCGGCATACTCTCTATCGATGAAATTGTTGGTAGCTCCAGAGTCTATCATGGCGTGGATCATGACGGGTCCTCTTTTTGCTGACCATAAAGTGACCACGAGAAGGAACAGGACCCCGGTTGGCGGCTCTTGGATGGATTTTTTGACCGGGTTGGCGAGCCTCTCTACACCCGGTCGTTGGCTTCCCCCGCCGGCTGTGTACCAGTCGGCTCAGACGCCTTCGTCTCCGTGGAGGACGCCGCCGCAAGACGGGCGGCCGGCTTCCCTTTGGCTGGGCACTCTCTGGCGAAGTGGCCCCCGTTCCCGCAGTACCAGCAGAGGTTTAAGCGTTGACGACGGGCCTTCTCGGCGGCATCTAGTCTGGGACGCACATTGCCCAACTGCATCGGCACCTCCTCGCCTCCTCTGGGGTATGGGGTTGGTGGTGGGGGTCTCCATACTGGTCGTGGCTGAACGCTGGCGGGAGCGGGGGGATTTGCCCCGGCTCTACTGCCCTGGCCTCGAACCCACTGTTTCCTGTTGGCAATCATGACTTCAGCCCGTAAACATTGATCAATGAGTGCCTCGAGGGTCTGGGGAGGGTCCACCTTGGAGATTTCTTCCAGCATTTCAATGTTGAGACCCTCCCGGAATTGTCCTCTGAGGGCTACATCGTTCCAGCCGGTATTGTGGGCCAGCACTCGGAACTCGGCTATATACTGAGACATAGGTCTGTCTCCTTGGAAAAGGCGACGGAGTTTGTGACCGGCTGCCTCCAAATTGTCCTCGATTCCCCAAGTCTCCTTGAGGTGGTCCAAGAAGTGTTGCGCTGATCTTAGGTGTGGAGAGGCTTGGTCGAACAGTGCCGTCGCCCAATTGGCCGCTGGCCCGTCTAGAAGACTGTAAACCCACGCCACTTTGATGTCTTCTTGGGGAAACTCGGCATCTCGGGCCTCTAGATAAGCTTGACATTGGCGACGGAAAACATGAACCTTAGAAGCTTCTCCAGTAAACTTGGTGGGCAACGCCATGGCCGGGAGGCGGACTCCGCGCTCCCGCAAGCCCTTTATTTCTCCATCCTGGGCGTTGAGTCTGTCGCGGATGCGATCCACCTCTTCCTTGTCGATGGTGTAGGTAATCGGCTGGCCGCTCGGCCCAGGTACGTCTCCGGTGGACATTCTGGCCGAGGTTAATTGGTGCTTAGGGTGGCGGAGTCAAACTGTCACGACCCAGGCTGCAGAGCACCAATAACCATACACAGAGGCCAGAATCTAACTAATATCTTTATTGAAGGAATATATAAAGTTAATAAGAACAAGTGTAGAAAATAGTCCAGAAATAGACCTTTCAGGAAAGGTCAGAAATAGTCCAAAAAAGCAATGTCCAATAGGAAATATTAAGGTCCAAAGTTGTAATCCAATAACCGAAACACTCACTTTGCCAAGCAAAGTGAGGGGAGATGACAAGGTCCTTTAGTCCATAAAACTTGAGCGTGGCTAGGAAATAACTTGATACTTGAAACAAGGCTTGAACGTGGAACAAGGTAACTAGGAACAAGAACAAGGTCCGTGGAATAACTTGGTAAAATCCGTGAAACAAGGCAAGGATTGATCCTGGGAAACAAGGCAAGGTCCGCAGATAAACAAAGGCTGGGAAGCAAGGCGAAGGCTGGATAGCAAGGCAAGGCTTGGGCAGGAGCGAGGCTTGAATCGGAGCGCGCTGTCCAGACACAACTCGCTCCGTAGGCTGACGAATTGACTCCGCGAAGTTACTACGCGGGCAAAACACCTATATAGAGTCTAACTTTCTCACCGAAGCCGTTCTCTGGGAAACAGAAACGAAAGCTAAACTCCGAGACCAGATGTTAAACTCCTTAAAGATTCTCACGAGAAACAGTCTTAATTGGCAACATTCTTAGCTGCTATCCTCGCACTCCTGCGCGAAGCTGATTCCAAACTTCTCTGTTGTTTACAAAACTCCCGGCGCAAGAACACGGGAGAAGTAGGCTCTGGGGTTGTTTGACATACTTCTGGGACACAACTTTCTTGCAGGTGCAAGGTTCCCAGATCTGCCTGGGGAAGATCTGGCTGAGAGGAATCCAGTTCAGACTGGGAAGGTAAAAAACCCAAGTTTTCATCTTCAACAGGGATTACAATGTCCTGAGCAGGACTACAAGGCCCATGGGTCATCACAATGGCATGAAAACTTTTTGAACCTTAGCTGTTGGGAAGTGTGGGAGTTGAAGTCCAACTTCAGGAGGGAGGGCTGAAGCCTGAGCTAGGGCTTGGAATGAGGAGTTGAATGAAATGCTTCCTCAGAAGGGGTTTGGTAAAAGAAAAAGTGTGTTTCATTTTTCTGATCAATGTTTAAATATTATAACTGGTGCATGTTATTGTTTATTGATGTATTGCACATTGTTATTGTTTTGTATCCGATATTTCTGTGAGCCGCCCTGAGCCCCCTCCGGGAGAGATGGTGGTGGGATACAAATAAACTTATTATTATTATTATTATTATTATTATTATTATTATTATTATTATTATTATTATTATTATTATTATTATTATGACACAGCAAACACGATAGATATGCTGGATTTCGTATCACAAAATCACAAGTCAAACACTTCCCAAGTGTCTGGGACTGTTTGATATATTTTCGGATGATGCGTGCAGATCCCAGTAGGGTGGCCTTTTGCAGTTGGCAGATCGTGATTTTGTCAACGTCTATTGTTTCCAAATGCCGGCTGAGATCTTTTGGCACGGCACCCAGTGTGCCCGTCACCACCGGGACCACCTGTACTGGTTTCTGCCAGAGTCTTTGAAGTTCAATCTTGAGGTCCTGATAGCGGCTGAGTTTTTCCTGTTGTTTTTCATCAATGCGACTGTCACCTGGGATGGCGACATCAATGATCCAAACCTTGTTCTTTTCCACAACTGTGATGTCTGGTGTGTTGTGTTCCAGAACTTTGTCAGTCTGGATTCGGAAGTCCCACAGTATCTTTGCGTGCTCATTTTCCAATACTTTTGCTGGTTTGTGATCCCACCAGTTCTTTGCTGCTGGGAGGTGGTACTTGAGGCATAAGTTCCAATGAATCATTTGGGCCACATAGTTGTGCCTCTGTTTGTAGTCTGTCTGTGCAATTTTCTTACAGCAGCTGAGGATATGATCCATAGTTTCAGCACTTTCTTTGCACAGTCTGCATTTTGGGTCATCAGCTGATTTTTCGATTTTGGCCTGAATTGCCTTTGTCCTGATGTCTTGCTCCTGGGCTGCAAGGATCAGGCCTTCTGTCTCCTTCTTCAGGGTCCCATTTGTCAGCCAGAGCCAGGTCTTCTCTTTATCAGCTTTTCCTTCAATTTTGTCAAGGAATTTTCCATGCAATGTTTTGTTGTGCCAGCTGTCAGCTCTAGTTTGTAGTGCGGTTTTCTTGTACTGGTTTTTTGTCTGCTGTGCTTTGAGGAGTTTCTGATTTTTGACTTCAATCAAAGCAGGTTCTTCACTTTGCTTGACATATTCTGCCAGGGCATGTTCTTCTTTGACTGCTTGATTGACTTGTAAGTGTCCTCTGCCACCTGATCTTCTAGACCAATATTTTTATTATTATTATTATTACTATTATTATTATTATTATTATTATTATTATTATTATTATTATTATTATTATTATTAGCTCAAGGAAAGGCCGACAGGAAGGAGCAAAACTGGGGAATTGACTGCATCCTTTCCCACTTTCTTCTTCTTCTTCCCAGAGCAACCGCTTGGCCCGGGACAGCTCCCTGGACGAAAGCGAACTGGAGCAGCTGCGCAACATCTGCAACCGGGACCCTCTTTCCGAGATCACGGAGCAAGAGAAGGACTTCCTCTGGAGACACCGGTGCGTTGGGCAAAGCCGTTCTAGAAGGGCCTGGCTTGGGGACAAAGGGCCACTTCCCACCCTGGGGTCACCTGCAAGGCACCTGGCCCCGCGCCACAAACCGAAATGCCTCCGTTTTCCTCCACGGTCCCTCTCAAACTGGCATTTCCCTTCCCATTTTGAACAGGATTGCAGAATAAATGGATATTGTGGGATTGTTCAAGGTTAAGAAGTTTGTAGGAGCACTCTAGGGTTGTTTTTGCTTGTTTTCTTGCATTTCAGGGGCATACTAGGTGATTTGGGGGTAAAAATAGACTGAACATGGCAGCATTTTAGAAAATGGGGTATGGAGGAAGCTTTGATATCTGTGGGGAGCATCCAGAGGCAACATCTGACATGTTGTTGTTTATGTCTCACTTTCCTCCCTTAAAACAAGGCAAAGCGGCTTACAAGATTAATACTACTACTACTACTACTACTACTACTACTACGGTAGTCTCTCACTTATCCAACACTCGCTTATCCAACGTTCTGGATTATCTAACACATTTTTGTAGTCAATGTTTTCAATACATTCTGATATTTTGGTGCTAAATTCGTAAATACAGTAATTACTACATAGCATTACTGCGTATTGAACTACCTTTTCTGTCAAATTTGTTGTATAACATGATGTTTTGGTGCTTCATTTGTAAAATCATAACCTAATTTGAGGTTTAATAGGTTTTTCCTTAATCCCTCCTTATTATCCAACATATTTGCTTATCCAATGTTCTGCCAGCCCATTTATGTTGGATATGTGAGACTCTACTGTATATTACATGTAATATTATTAATAATATTGCAATACAATAGAATCTCACTTATCCAACACTCGCTATTTTTAGCTTGTTTCTCCTCACAACTCAAGGCAGGTTACAACATTACTAAAACACAGATAAATCTAAAAAAAGTATTTAAAATATATATTAAAACATATTTCCACAAAATACAAATTAAAATAAACAAAACAAAGATTAAACATAAGATGATGATGATGATGATGATGATGATGATGATGATGATTAATAATAATAATAATAACTAATAATATTTCTTACTCTCCTCGTGGCTTGAAAGGGATTACAACTTAACTAAAACCACTTAATTCTTATATAAAATGCACATATTAAAATGTATTTCTACAAAATTAAGATATTAAAATGCATGAGACAGTGATTAAAATATACTGGACAAAAGACACAAGTTGAAAAATTCATGATTAAAATGAAGAAAATAAAGATGGAGCACCACTCTCAAGAAAGTCTTCGTAAGTAAAGTTCTTCATTCCAGTCTACAGCAACATGACCAACCGTCTGTTTACTTTGTTTGGAAGATATTTTCATTGACTTTGTATCCCTGAAGCCTATATACATTGGAACCGATATCAGATAACTTTTGTGTTTGAGCTGTTGCTCCTTTTCATTTTGCCTGGTACTGCCAAATTGAGCTTTGTACGGGGAACTTGAATAATACTATATGCTATTTGGACATATTTTCTTTGTGCATAGACCACCAATGAGACCAAACAGGAGGATTGGGACCCATTGTCTTCTCTTTTCTTTCCAGGCATTACTGCGTCAACATCCCAGAGACGCTTCCCAAGTTGTTGCTGTCCGTCAAGTGGAATTCGCGGGACGAGGTGGCCCAGGTGAGCTCAGGCCTTCGAAGGGACACTTTACAGGAAAAGCCAGGATCATTTGCTAGTAACATTAGGTTTCTTGGCATGTGGCAGGTAACACAAGTGATGCGATGAATTTGGGCAAAGTTGCATCATCAGGGTGGGAGGTGTTACGAGTCAGACGCCAGCCAATATAAACAACTCAGTTTATTGCAAAACAACACAAAGGAGCCTAAGAAACAACCAAAAAAGGGCTCAAAACACTTTCTCTTCAGTGTGAGGTAACAATGTTGAAAAAGAACTAAAAAAAACCCCAAACTCGGTATATAATCCAGATTATCCTGGGAAATAAACCGGATTAAAAACAAACTAAGCCGAAACGGCTGGAAACTCGCCCCACCTATTCGATGGAGCTAAACAAACACAGGAAAGCTACCAGCAACCACCCACAGTGACCAGCAGCCATGCTATGCCCCAAAACGTTGTTAAAGCAAAACCACGTTGTAAAGGAGAAGTCACAGCTGCCACATCCGGTCCGCGTCGTTAGGCAGAAGTCACAGGCATCGAGTTCCAGTCCAAGTTGTTAGGGAGAAGTCACAGGCATCGAGTTCCAGTCCAAGTTGTTAGGGAGAAGTCACAGGCATCGAGTTCCAATCAAAGCCGTTAAGGAGAAGTCACAGGCATCGAGTTCCAGTCCAGGTTGTTAGGGAGAAGTGCCTGACATTTTCCCATAGTCGTGATGGTGCAGACAAAGCCTGCCAGTGGAAGCAGTCTCTCTCCACAAGGCCTTGCATTCCTTTGTCGTACCTGAACCCTGTGTCTTCTTGTCCCTTCCACCACCACAATGGTATAGAACAGTTTTACTCGAACTGATGTGTTTTGCATATAAGGATAGGCTTGCTATGCAAATAGCCCACAAATTGCACTTTAAAAAGAATTGGGGGGATTAGTATTACTGTTCTAAGCCACCATTACCGTACATACTCGAGTATAAGCCGACCCGAATACAAGCCGAGGCACCTAATTTTACCACAAAAAAACCTGGGATAACTTATTGACCCGAGTATAAGCCAAGGGTGGGAAATGAAGCAGCTACTGGTAAATTTCCAAATAAAAATAGATAACAATAAAATTACATTAAGTATGGTTTTATGGGAAATAAAGTATTGAGGAATTGGTGGTAGTGAAGGTAAAGGGTAAAGGTTTTCTCCTGACATTAAGTCTAGTTGTGTCTGACTGCACACTGAAGTGGATTATATGGTAGTGTGGAGTAAAGATAATCCAGTTCAAAGCAGATAATATAAGATTATAAATGGGTTATATAGCTGTGTGGAAGGGCCTGGAGTCTACACTGCCATATAATCCAGTTCAAATCTGATAATCTGTATTTTATAGGCAGTGGGGAAGAGGCCTAAGTTGAGGCCTAACTCTGCCTGTCCCCTGGGCTGAGTGGGTTGCTAGGAGATCAAGTGGGTGGAGCTTAACCTTTTAACTGGCAGCAATTGAATAAAAACAATTATTCCTCTCCCTCTAATTAGGACTGTATTTTTCTTTTCTTTTTGTTGTATGAATGTAGAGGCATGGATGAGGGGTTGTGCTGCCAAGTTTAGTGTTTCTGGGATGTGTAGTTTTGTTGCTTTGTCCTAGGCCGATATTTCATTACCCTTTTATATATATACTAGCTGTACCCGGCCACGCGTTGCTGTGGCAAAGTGGTGGTGGTATTGGTTAAAAATTGTTGTGTAATTTTTATTTGACGTTATTTGTATTTTTTAATTAATTTTATTGTAAGTTATCCTTTTATTTATTATATTTTATTATTTTCTTGTATTATTTTTAGTTATTTTCTGTTATTATAGTATTTTATTGTATTAATTTTTAGAGTTTTTTATTATTTTTTATTGGGTTGCTAGGAGACCAAGTTGGAGGAGCTTAGCCTTCTAACTGGCAGCAATTGGATAAAAGTAATTATTCCTCTCTCTCTAATTAGGACTTTATTTTTCTTTTCTTTTTGTTGTATCAACCTAGAGGCGTGGATGATGGGTTTTGTGGGTCGCCATGATGCCATCACTCATTTATATATATAGATAGAGATTGCAAATGCATGCAGGGGGAAATGCCTATATATCTGTAGGAGAGATTAACGAATATTTCAAGGGAAAATGCTTTTATAAGATGAATGGATATGTATTTTTCTTCTTCCTGACTTGCAAGGGCGTCTTTCCCTTTTCAAAACATTCCCTTGGTTAAGAGCAGTGAGGGAGGCTTTGCAAAAGAAAACACACTGATAAGAGAGAGTAAGAGAGATCCTATATTGCAAGCAGTGGCCTCCCGGTTATTATAAGCCGAGGGAGGCTTTTTCAACTAAAAAAAAAGGGCTGAAAAACTCGGCTTATCTTCAAGTATATACGGTAGACATTTCTGCTTCCCCCCAGATGTACTGCCTCGTGCGGGAGTGGCCGCTCATCAAGCCGGAGCTCTCCATGGAGCTGCTGGACTGCAACTTCCCGGACCCCGTGGTGCGGGAGTTCGCCCTCAAGTGCCTGGTCAAGGGCCTCACCGATGACAAGCTCTCCCAGTATCTCATCCAGCTGGTGCAGGTAGCGGCACTGGGGGGGGGGGTGCATCCGGGGAGTGGGGTGAGCTTCCATCTGTCAGCTCCAGCTTACCATGAGGGGACATGAAAGAAGCTTCCCACATTATGGCAAAACATCTGGGCAATGTCACCAGGGCAACGTCCTTGCAGACAGCCAATTCTCTCACACCAGAAGCGACTTGCAGTTTCCCCCCAAATTTATTTATTTATTATTTATTTACAGTATTTATATTCCGCCCTTCTTTCTCACCCCGAAGGGGACTCAGGGCGGATTACAATGAACACATATATGGAAAACATTCAATGCCAACTGACAAACAACATACAGTATAGACAGACACAGAGGCATTTAACATTTTTTTCCAGCTTCACGATTCCGGCCACAGGGGGAGCTGTTGCTTCACCGTCCACTAGTGGCTGTACTTCCTCATTCCTTTCCTCGTGTTTTGCTGGCAGTTTTATGGTGTTGTAAATTAGTTAAATTAGCCTCCCGCATAAAGCGTACCTAAATTTCCCTACTTGACAGATGCAACTGTCTTTCGGGGCTGCATAGGTCAACAGCAAGCCGGGCTATTTAATGGTCGGGGGCTTAACCTGACCCGGGCTTTGAACTCATGACCTCTCGGTCAGTAATGATTTATTGTAGCTGGTTACTAGCCAGCTGCGCCACAGCCCGGCCCTACTTGATAGATTATTTCCTACTTGATAGATGCAACTACCTTTCGGGTTGCTAGGTCAGCAACGAGCAGGGGCTATTTTTTTAAATTATTTTTTAATTGTCGGGTGCTCACCCTGCCACGGGATGGCCTTGAACTCATGACCTCATGGTCAGAGTGATTTATTGCACCTGGTTACTAGCCAGCTGCGCCGCAGCCCGGCCCTTGAACTCTGACCAACCTTTTGCTCTTTGTTGCTGTTGTGACTTTTATGTCCATGTGTAAACTGAAAGAGAAAAAAAACCAAACAAACCAAGTGGAAATCCCAAGGTGAGGTTCCTACTAGTTTGGGGCATTGGAGAGGAACTGCTTGCAACTCAGTCCCGTTGTGGTGGCTGCTCTTGCATGTGATGTTTGTCACAGCGACATCCCAGCTGGGGATTCGGCAGCAAAAGCTCTTCACGCAGCATTGCTCGCCCTTCTTCTCCGTAACAGACTTCCTTGGAGACACCGGATGGCTCACTGAGCAGACAAGCATGATGGACTGGTGTCACTCTCGGGAGGAGGAACTGCAGGGTGACAGGATTCGACCTCTGCTCTTGGAGCACTAAATGCCATCCAATCATTAGGGACATCTTGGGAGAAAGTGTTGCTTTTACAAAGTCATGCAGCAGCTCAGATTTTCTGTTCAAACAGTGGTGTAAAGGGGTGTCGTTAATCATGATAACACCCTATTTGCCTCATAACAAATTTAGATGTCCATCCTATCTAGACTTAATTGTGGATGCAAATAACATTGATTTAATTACTCTAATTGGCGTTAGGAGAATTAAGGGAAGGCATGACCGTCCCTGCTTGCTTCAGCAATGAAAGCATGCCTTCCTGCACAGGGATGACAATTTGAGGGAGAAAAAGAACAAAACAAAACATGTATTTATTTATTTACAGTATTTATATTCCGCCCTTCTTTCTCACCCCGAAGGGGACTCAGGGCGGATCACATTATGTACATACAGGACAAACATTCAATGCCCATAAACACATCAGACAGAGACCAAGACAGAGACAGACGCAGAGGCAATTTAACCTTCTCCGGAGGGGATGTTCGATTCTGGCCACCGGGGGGAGCAGCTGCTTCATCATCCACTGTGACGGCACTTCCTCATTCCAACGTCTTGATTTGGTTGGCTTTGTTTTTCCTTCCGGAAGGTCCTCAAGTACGAGCAGTACCTGGACAACCCCCTGGCCCGCTTCCTGACCATGAAGGCCCTCACCAACCAGCGCATCGGACACTTCTACTTCTGGCACCTCAAGTGAGTGAGCGGAGGAAGAATAAGACTGTGGGGCTGGGAAATCAAAACACCTGCAGCAGAACAAAGATTCATGATTGCTTAATCTTGGTTGGGTTGCTGTGAGATTTCTGGGCTGTCCGGCCATGTTCCAGAAGCATTCTCTCCTGACATTTACCCCACATCTATGGCAAGCATCCTCAGGGGTTGTGAGGTGTATTGGAAACCAGGCAAGTGGGGTTTATATATCTGTGGAATGGTGTCCAGGGTGTGAAAAGAACTCTTGTCTGTTGGAGGCAAGTGTGAATGTTGCCATTGGCCAGCTTGATTAGCATTGACTAGCTCTGCAGTGTCAACATCTGCTGGTAGAATCCTTTATTGGGAGGTGTTAGCTGGCCCTGATTGTTTCCTGCCTGGAATTCCCCTGTCTTTTGAGTGTTGTTCTTTATTTCCTGCCTTGATTTTAGAGTTTTTAAATATTGGTAGCTGGATTTTATTCATGTGGGCAAAATGTCAGAAGAGAGCATGGCCACACAGCCTGGAAAACTCACAGCAACCCAGTGATTCTGGCAGTGCAAGCTTTCGACAACATTTTATCTTGGTTGCTTATTCTAATCCATTGCTGAAGCGCCAACTAAGGCTGGAATCCCCTGGAAAGCCAGGCCACTGTAAATCCTTTTGCAGGCATACCTCGTGCTATAATATTCACTCGTTGCACTTTGCCCAGTTCGTTTTTATCTTCTCTACCTGGGTGCCAAATCCTGTTTTAGTATGATTATTTTTAATATCTTGGTTATGTTTAGAGTGTTGAATTTTAATATGTGTGTCTGTATTTATTTTATGTTTTTATTTTTATTTTTGCTGTTTCTATTCGGGCTTGGCCCCATGTAAGCCATGGAGATGGAGGCGGGGTATAAAAATAAATTATTATTATTATTATTATTATTATTATTATTATTATTAATATCATTGTGCAAGGAGCTTTCCTATTTGCACAGCTCTTTTCTCCTGCTGCACAGTGACAATCCTCTGAGCCTTTGATTGATCACAGGTGTCATTTGGCTGCTTTTGCACAACTAAAAGAATTGCTTCTGCTAGCCCAGGCTTCTGCCAACTTAGCAGTTCGAAAACATGCCAATCAATAGGTACTGCTCTGTCGGGAAGATAACAGTGCGCCATGCAGTCATGCCTATGGCCACATGACCTTGGAGGTGTCATTCATTCATTCTACAGTGTAGATTAGGCCTGGGCCCACTTGGGCCCTCCCTCCAGGTGTTTTGGACTTCAACTCCCACCATTCCTAACAGCCGGTAGGCTGTTAGGAATGGTGGGAGTTGAAGTCCAAAACACATGGAGGGAGGGCCCAAGTTGGCCCATGCCTGGTGTAGACACACGCCTCTCTCTTCCCCGCTTGCAGGTCCGAGATGCACAGCAAGCCGGTCTCGCAGCGCTTTGGGCTGATGTTGGAGGCCTTCTGCCGTGGCTGTGGGATGTACTTGAAGCACCTGAACCGGCAGGTGGAGGCCATGGAGAAGCTCATCAACCTGACCGACATCCTCAAGCAGGAGAAGAAGGACGAGACCCAGAAGGTATGCTTCAGACCGGGTTTGTCACCCAGTCTGAGAGACTGAGACTCGGCCAAGGGCTCCCGGGGAAAGTCATCGGCTGACCAACGGGGATTCGAACCCAAGTCTCTGTTACTGTTTTTGTCATATGGAGTGAAATGTTTAATTTATTGTGGCTGTGGAAGTGTGTGTATTCATTCCGGCAAGCATTCCAGCAGTCAAGAGGTTAATTGCAGCGAGCCCTGATTGATGGCTAGAAGGGCAAAGGACTAAGACTTCTGTTTGTGTGCTACATGACAGGAAGATATGTCACAGGCTGTGGAATGTGGGGAGGTGCTTCAGTGTACTGATAAGGGATTCAGAGAGAGACTGAGAAACCCAATGATTTGATCTTTTGGAGGCAAGATGTGTCCAGACAGCTTTGGTAATTAGCATTGTAAATATCTTGTAAATAAAGTCTTTAGTGCCACTGGGATCAGCAGATAAAATCACCAAAGTTGTTGTTCTTGGTTGGTGCCACTTTCGCCGTTGCTAAGTAGTCTGACGGATGGGCAGAAGGTGCGACCTGACTCATCAATCAGTCAGGACGCCGGTCCCCTGACAGTTGGGTTATGGGCCCAGCACGCTTCCCACTACACAGTACCAGCTTCTAAGTGGGTTATTTCTGGAGGGGAAAGTAAATGATATAATTAAATCTGCACATCACATAACGACCTTCTCTGAGTCCCATTTGATAGAGGAAAGTACAATATAATATTAATAATAGTAGTCGTAGTCATAGCAAATGCAAGCCAATCATTCTCATACTCACACATAACTATCACCAGATTATCAGTCACAAGATCTGGATTATGGGACTCTCTATGAACTGCTTCAGTTTAGGATCCTTGTTCTCTTTCTTGATCCAGAGAGAGAGAAATCCTTCAAGGAAGAATTAAGACAGTGGTGGACAGCCATGGCAGATCTAGGAATGTCTATATAATAATAACAGTAACATGTTGTTGTTGTTTATTTATTTGTTGATTTATTTATTTATTACAACATTTATATCCCACCCTTCTCACCTCCAAGGGGGGATATAAATTACAACCAAGTATTAAACAGAGTACAGTAGAGTCTCACTTATCCAACACTCGCTTATCCAACGTTCTGGATTATCCAACACATTTTTGTAGTCAATGTTTTCAATATATCGTGATATTTTGGGGCTAAATTCATAAATACAGTAATTACTACTTAGCATTACTGCGTATTGAACTACCTTTTCTGTCAAATTTGTTGTATAACATGATGTTTTGGTGCTTAATTTGTAAAATCATAACCCAATTTGATGTTTAATAGGCTTTTCCTTAATCCCTCCTTATTATCCAACATATTCGCTTATCCAACGTTCTGCTGGCCCGTTTATGTTGGATAAGTGAGACTCTACTGTATATAAAAAACAATTACAATTAAACAATGACGTTAATTAAAACATCCATATAAATATACATTCAGAGGTGTGTTCCGGGTCATAATCCAGGTCTGTCCGTTCTTTGTCATTAATTCTTTATAGCTAGTGCTGCTATATTAATATGTCTTTTCCCTACAATGTAAGAAACAAAAACAACAACATCCTGAAACATCTTTGGAGAGGGGAGCAAGCTTTGTGATAAAGCCTTAGGTGCAGCCGCACTGTAAAATCTATATATATAAAAGAGTGATGGAATCCTGGCACCGAGCAAAACAACCAAACTAAACACCCCCCAACCTCAAAATTTCACAACACAATCCATCATCCACGCCTCGAGGTTGAAACCACAAAATATCACATCACGAACCTCCACAGGGCCTAAAAAACCCCAAAAACCGGAGCTATTCAGTGCAATTCCAATGGGCCACAGCAATGTGTGGCAGGGCACAGCTAGTTATTAATAGAAAGTTTCCAGAGTACACAATGCAGTTGAGAGGGGGTTCGTGCAACACTGAGTCGGAGTCCTCTGTTGATGCTCAGAGGCGCCCTTGCCCTGTGTGTTTTCTGCCTTCTCCCCACTTTTCCCAAGATGCAGATGAAGTTCCTCGTGGAGCAGATGCGGAGGCCGGATTACATGGAGGCCCTTCAGGGCTTCATCTGCCCCTTGAACCCCGTTCACCAGCTGGGAAACCTCCGGTAAGGCTTCCCAATAGACCTGCCTTTGCACCCGACTCCATCATGAGATAATAATGCCTAGTGTGCATTTATACTGGCGGTTCCCAAACTGTGTTCCATAGAGCCCTAGAATTCCGGATAAGGGGTGCTCAACCTGTATTTTTTCTTACCTTTATTGCGTATTGGAGAGAAGGGAGGTTAGAAAGAGATAAATAAGAATAACTGATCTCTGTTCCGTGCCAGGCTGGACGAGTGCCGGATCATGTCTTCTGCCAAGCGTCCCTTGTGGCTCAACTGGGAGAATCCCGACATCATGTCCGAACTGCTCTTCACGAACCACGAGATCATATTTAAGAATGGAGATGGTAAGAGCAGGAGGGTGGAAGGCTCGGAATATCCGTCCCCTGAAGTTAATCTGATTTGTGGCATCTCCAGTTCAGGCATTCCCTCCTTCCCTCCCTCCTTCCCTTCTCTTCCTTCCTGTCAAGATTTGGTTGATTGAGACGAATTACCTCCACTCAGTCACAATTCTTCTCTTCCAACGAAACTGGCAGCAGCTCAGATCGCATGGAACAAAACTTCAGACTTCTCAGTTTTCAGCTGTAAACAGCGGCTTAAACTTTATTACAGATATGTACAGCTTATTTACACAGCATGCCAGAAGACAGCCATTGTCTGACTAGATCAAAGACTGCTTCAGGAGTGCTCTTGCACATTCCAATTTTATCTTAAACATAACGTAGTCCGATGACAACGGAACCACCAGCTACCCTGTTTCCCCAAAAATAAGACATCCCCAAAAAATAAGACCTAGTAGAAGTTTTGCTGAATTGATAAATATAAGGCCTCCCCTGAAAGTAAGACCTAGCGAAGTTTTTGTTTGGAAGCATGCCCAGCGCCTGCCAAACAGAAACCAGAACATGCAGGATTGGTAAATGTACATACCAGTTGTACATGGAAATAATGGTAGTAACAAGAAATTCTTGATAGGATTCAGTTTGTCTGGTTATACTGGTTTGTGATGACAACTACTGTACAGTATATAATAAATGTTTTTTTTTTGTTCAACAATAAATGTGAATTTTTCTTCATGGAAAAATAAGACATCCCCTGAAAATAAGACCTAGCACATCTTTGGGAGCAAAAATTAATATAAGACACTGTCTTATTTTCGGGGAAACACGGTAGCTTTGCTCTAGCAACTCATTCTCACTCTATGCATTTAACCATTGCACTACTGGATAATATACACACACCGACAGCCAGCTTTAAACTCTAAGCACAATTTCACACTATATCCAAAACAATTCACCAATATTTCCTTGCTCTCGGACCCATTGGTTTGCCTTTGACAGTCCACTGTGTGTATTCTGCAATGCCTTGAACGCAGGCATGGGCAAACCTGGGCCCTCCCTCCAGGTGTTTTTGGACTCCAACTCCCATCTCCTTTTCTGTCACCTCCAGACCTTCGGCAGGACATGTTGACGCTGCAGATCATCCGGATCATGGAGAGCATGTGGCAGAACCAAGGGCTGGATTTACGGTAAGAGGGGGCCAAGGGGTCAGGCTCGCCTTTGGGATCGGGGCATCTAGAGGGGGGCAGCAAGGAGGGCCCACGCTGCCTTCCCAGGGAAGAAGGAGAAGAAGGGAGTCGGGCAGCCAGTTCCGCTTTATTTTGATTCGTATCCCTTCTTTTGGAAGCCTGCTCATAAGCCTTTTCCCTGCTGCAGGATGCTGCCCTACGGCTGCCTGTCCATCGGGGACTGTGTGGGGCTCATCGAGGTGGTCAAGAGCTCCCACACCATCATGCAGATCCAGTGCAAGGGCGGCCTCAAGGGAGCGCTGCAGTTCAACAGCAACGCCTTGCACCACTGGCTCAAGGACAAGAACAAGGGAGAGGGGTCAGTCGGGGCCCAAAGGGGGTCCAAAGGGGGTCCGGTGGGGCGGAGGGGCCGGAAAGGGGTCGGGATTGCCGTTTCTCAGTTCCCGTCCTCACTCTTCCGTTTCCACAGTGGGATATAAGGGGGCAAATTCTCCACTTTTGGGGGAGACTCAGGTCTTTGCAAGGTCGCAGTGGTCTGTGGGAGCCAAAGGAATGGAAAGTTCTGCAAATCCCATCATCCATGGTCCATTCTCCCCCAAATAGCACCAGGATGTAAAATGGGTCATGATGGCGGTTATGTATCCCAAGATTGATTTTGATCAGTCATTGGTGTGGGTCACCAATGGAAGTCAGTGAAGATACTGCAACTCCCATCATCCATGGTCCAAACTCCTCCAAATGACACCAGGATGTAGATGTGTCATGGGGGCTCTGTGTGCCAAGTTTCTTCCAGGTCCATCATTTATGGGGGACATTAGGCCCTGTGGGAGCCAAATTGGGTGAAGGTGCTGCAAATCCCATCATCCATGGTCCATCCTCCCCCACACCACACCAGCGTGTAGCGTTCTGGGTGTAGGTGAACTACAACTCCTGTATATTCCCCAGTAGGAGTGACAGTGCTCTGACTTGATGCAGGGTGAACTAGAACTTCCACCATGTGGAGTCAATCCTTGTCAGACCCGAGGCAGCAGGGCACCAAGAACCATACACGGAGGCCAATCTCTATCTAATATCTTTATTAAGTAAATATATAAAAGCAATAAAACAAGTGAAGAATATAGTTCAGAGGCAGACCTTTCAAATAAGGTCAAATATAGTCCAAAAATGTATTGTCCAATAATTGATATTAGAGTTCAAAGTTTTAATCCAAAACCGAAACACACACTATTGCCAAGCAATAGTGTGGGGAAATGCCAGAGTCTTAGGAGTCCAAGGTAGCTTGACAACAAGGCTGGATATAATCTTGGTTCTTTAACAAGGTCCGTGACTAGGAACAAGGCAACAGAGATTCTTGGAACAAGATCCGTGGTTAAAACAAGGCAAGGCAAATCTTGAATACTTGATCCGGGAAGCAAGGAACTGGGGTTACGAAGTCCACACACGATCTTACTCCTGAAGCTGCTCTGTTGACTCCGCAAAGATTCTCCCGCGTCAGGCACCTATATTGGGGTCTCGTTTTCCCGCCAACAACCTCTTTCCCTAGAGAACGGGAAGCGAAACCCAACTTTGTCCAGATGCAAGACTCCTTAGAATTTCCCAAGGGAAGCAGGTCTAATCAGCCTGTTGTTTGGCTGCAATCCGTAAACTCCTGCGATTCTGTTCCCTCACTCCTCTGTCTGCAGAATAGGACTCTCTCCTAGGGAACGGAGGCGAGGAATGCCCAAGGTCTGTTTTACTGAATTCTTGGGTACAAACATCAACATCCGGCAGGTGAAAAGATTCCGGCTCTTGTTGAACCGGCGAAAACCCCATGTTTTCGTCTTCATCTGCCACGATGGCACTAGGAACAGGACTACAAGGCCCATGAGGCATCACAATCCTCAAACTCCTCCAGGAAGTGTAGTTACCACTCAGTTCTGCTCTGTTTGTTTTGCAGACAGATTAGAAAGGGAAGGGCAGTGGGCGGGGTCATGCAAATTCACACCAATGAAGAACCCTGGGATGCCTGCCTGTGGTGGAGGACAATGCAAAATCTAGGATGAAATGGTCCCCAAAGGAAAGCATTCCTTGGGTGGTGGGCTATAGTGTTTGGGAAGGACATTGGCAGGGGTTGGGCTGCATGTTCATGGCGCTCGCTGTAACCGCAATGTTAGTGGAAAACAGTGATTTGCTGGCTCCTCAGCACTGGGAACTGTAGCCTGTTTGTGGAGACCGGAGGCTGTCTGTGTGAGTGGACACCTGTCAAAGATCAGGAGCCAGGGGGTCAGGGTGTGTGTTGGTGGGTTTCTTCAAACACCATCCATCAATCATGCTCCGGACTAGCACCCTGACGAATTGGTGAACTTCTGCCCTCACCAATTCCTCCAAAGTCAGACTCAAAGACATCTGCAGTCTGAAGTTCAAACACTTATTTAATATTTACAAGGCAGCAAAGTCCATCGCTTGAAGCTGGCATTCTTCGGCTGGGCTCGTCTCTCTCACACAGTACAACAGAGATAAGAAAGCACATTCCTTAGTCAGAAGGAAGTTCTGACCTCCAAGGCCAGAAATCATGTCTTATAGGTCACAGCAGGCTGTCAGTCAAACTGGCCTGCTGTTAACTGTTTCATTGCTGAAACACACACTTGCAAAACAGCAGAAACACTTGATTTACATTTCATATACACACAACCAAAATCCAACAACACCCGTGCCACATACATATGGGTTTTCACTTTTATTATGCATCTGCCAACCTATCAGTTCGAAAACATACAAATGTGAGTAGATCAATAAGTACTGCTCCAGAGGGAAGGTAATGGCACTCCATGCAGTCATGCCAGTGGCCACATGACCTTGGAGGTGTCTACGGACAACACCGGCTCTTCGGCTTAGAAATGGAGATGAGCACCAACCCCCAGAGTTGGACATGACTAAATGTCGGGGGGCAACCTTTACCATATATGTGTGTGTGTGTGTGTGTGTGTAAAAGCTGTATGAAAATCTCCAGCTCAAGCTAGTAGAGCAACAGCTTGCTCAAGGGCCAGTTTATTCCAAATGTATTTCCTTATTTTGGGGATTTACCTGGTTATCTTTCCTTTCCCTTCCCTTCCCAGCCAGGACTCACCCTCCACTCTGCACCCGCTTTCTGACTAGAAGCAAGGAAACTAGATTCAGTATTCCTTGTCCTATTTCCCTAAGTAATAATGAAGAAATAATCCCTAAAGTGGCCCTTGCAGCTCGGATTTCTGTCTTAGCCCTCAATTGGGGAAATACATTCTGTGTTTAAGTGCAACGGACCTCAGGGCCAGAGGTGATCCCGTATCGGCCAGTCCTAATAGGGTGTGTTTCTAATGTTTCTCCACCTGCTTTAGGTACGATGCTGCCATCGACCTCTTCACCCGCTCCTGCGCCGGATACTGCGTGGCCACCTTCATCCTGGGCATCGGTGACCGCCACAACAGCAACATCATGGTCAAGGATGATGGGCAGGTGAGTACTCGGCCTTCCCCTCTCCCCAACACACACACACAGAGGATGCCGATCTTTGTAAACTGTATTATCACAAGGAAAAATAATAATTTTGGCATTTCTTCATCGTGGTCTCTGTGAAATCGCACATATAGCATGTCCTGGCCTGCGCAGTCAGATCGGAATCAGTTTGACAAAAGCTTCATTCATGATTTTTTTGCACAGAAAAATATTTTTCTGTGCATTTTCTCTACAGAAAAAATAATTCTGCACAGAAGGTAACACTTTTTGCACAGAAAATAAATTGACTGGTCAAAAAATTGAACTGTGTAACACGATTTTTTGTTCCTAGGTTATAAATGTCATTTCCTAATTGGTTCCATCATCAACCATATATAATTCAAAACTCTACTGTTTTTATATTATAATATAATAATAATAATAAATAATAATAATAAACGTTATTTGTATACTGCCCTATCTCCTCAAGGGACTCAAGAGACTTTATTCCCTCTGGAGTCCTGGAGATCTATGGAAAGGCAACCCACACTCGTGAATTCAGCCGCCTTTCTCCTCTCTCTTGGTCTGTCTGTGCCATTCATCGCTCTTCTCCCCGCAGCTCTTCCATATCGACTTTGGCCACTTCCTGGACCACAAGAAGAAGAAGTTTGGCTACAAGCGGGAGCGCGTCCCCTTCGTCCTGACCCAGGACTTCCTCATCGTCATCAGCAAAGGCGTCCAGGAGTGCACCAAAACCAAAGAGTTCGAGAGGTGGGGAACTGGCACGTTGATCCTATCATTGGACTGGATCACAGAATCATCAAATCCTAGAGTTGGGAGGGATTCCCAAAGGCCATCCAGTCCAACCTCCTTCTGCCAGGCAGGAAGACACTATCCAAGCCCTCCTAGCAGATGGCCCTCAAGCCTCTGTTCAAAAACCTCCAAAGAAGGAGACTCCACCATCCATCAAAACATTTATTACCGTCCAAAGACACAATTGGCTCAGCATTAAAAGATGCACAACTGCAAACAGATTAATAAACTGATAAGACTAATTAAACAGGATGGTGTGCAATGCAAGATGTATGTGATACGAACAAGAGTAAAAACACTGAAAATAGATAGAGGGCAAGTTTCATCCTGCGTCTAACACAGGAAAGTTGTCTTATCTTGGCTACCTCAGAGAGAAACTTGGCAACAACTATGTTCATGTGGGTTAAAAAAAACTTTACATGGATGAGTTGATCTACCAAATAAGTTTCTCGGTAGTGGGTTAGTAATACGTAGCTGAGCCTGCTTATAAAAATTGCAGGACAGTAAGATGTGATACATGTTGAAGGTTATATATATACATAAACAGAAGCTTTATCACAGTTTCTGAACTAAAATATACCCTGCAGTATAATAAAGTGTCACTCAGGCTTGTGTAACAAGTAACAGTAGCTTTACTTCAGTTCAAAAGATCAATCAGGGCAACAATATATACAGCAGTCTTCCTGAATTCACACAGAGAACAGAGGGAATAAGCAGTCTTTAAATAGGCCTCATTTGCCTTAGAAATAATCAGGCTTTGGAGAATTGGCAGCCGTTTTCTTTCTGACTGTTTCCAGTCAGCGCTCTCTTCTCTCTTCAAGGTGAAAGTGACAGTTAAAACCAATATAGTGTGCACCAGGCATTGGCAAACTTGGGTCCTCCAGGTGTTTTGGACTTCAACTCCCACAATTGGACTTCAACTCCCACAACCGAGAGAGGGGCAAACTTGGGCCCTCCAGGTGTTTTGGACTTCAACTCCCACAATTGGACTTCAACTCCCACAACCGAGAGAGGGGCAAACTTGGGCCCTCCAGGTGTTTTGGACTTCAACTCCCACAATTCCTAACAGCTTACCGGCTGTTAGGAATTGTGGGAGTTGAAGTCCAAAACACCTGGAGGGCCCAAGTTTGTTTCTCTCTCCGTCCTCCTTCTCTGAGACTCTCCTCTTCCTTCCAAAAACAGGTTCTAGGAGAAATAATCAGGCTTCTTAGAGTTGGCAGCCATTTCCTTCCTGACTGTTTCCAGTCAGCACTCTCTTCTCTCTTCAAGGTGAAAGTGGCAGTTAAAACCAACATAGGCTGTTAGGAATAGTGGGAGTTGAAGTCCAAAACACCTGGAGGGCCCAAGTTTGCTCCTCTCTCGGTCCTTCTCCTCTGACTCTCCTCTTCCTTCCCAAACCAGGTTCCAGGAGATGTGCTACAAGGCCTACCTGACCATCCGCCAGCACGCCAACCTGCTGATCAACCTCTTCTCCATGATGCTGGGCTCGGGGATGCCGGAGCTGCAGTCCTTCGACGACGTGGCCTACCTGCGCAAGACCCTGGCCCTGGACAAGTCCGAGCAGGAGGCCCTGGAGTACTTCACCAAGCAGATGAACGAGGCCCACCACGGCGGCTGGACCACCAAGATGGACTGGATCTTCCACACCATCCGCCACATGCCCCTGAGCGAGGCCAGCCACGACTGAGGAGGAGGAGGAGGAAGGTGCAGAGGGCAAGGAAGGGGCCACGCTCCGAGGGAGAGGGGCAGGGGACACGCCGTGGTTCTCTCTTGGGATCCAGAGGTCTGGAGAGGAAGGCAAGGAAGGAAACAAGAGACCCGGAGGAGATCGGGGCGCAGATCGGGGAGCAAGCGGAGCCTCTTCCCTCCGGAGATGCACCGTTTATGTTCCGTTCTTTTCCCCAGCCCACCAAACGAGAAGCCGATCCCGCCCTCCGCCCTTGACACAAAGACCTCTCCCCACCCGGCCACATCATACTTGAATGTCCCCTCTTCTCTCCCCACTTTACGAGGAAAAAGGGTTGCGGGGAGGAGGGCGGCGCGGCCAGGGATTCGGGGCCGAAAGGCAGAAGGTTCGAGGGCCGTCCAGGGTCCGGGACGAAGGCGACGGCGATACTTGAAAATGTCTGTAAGGCGAAACGAAAGGAAAAAAAAATGATTATTTTCTCTCTGTGCGTCTCTCAGTCTCTACTTCTTTGGTTTGTTTATTTACGGTGTCAGAAGCAAATCGAGGGTACGGTTCTCATGTGTTTAAAAACACAAACTTGGCATGATACTAAATGTCCTTTGACCAGAAGTGGCCCTGTGGAGTGACTCTGGTGTTTCCCCGAAAATAAGACAGGGTCTTATATTATTTTTTGCTCCCAAAGATCGACTAGGTCTTATTTTCAGGGGAAGTCTTATTTTTCCACGAAGAAGAATTCACATTTATTATTGAACAAAAAATGAACATTTTATATATACTGTACAGTAGTTGGGCCCCTGGTGATGGCGCAGTGTGTTAAAGCGCTGAGCTGCTGAACTTGCAGACCGAAAGGTCCCAGGTTCAATCCCAGGAGCGGAGTGAGCGCCCGCTGTAAGCTCCAGCTCCTGCCAACCTAGCAGTTTGAAAACATACAAATGTTTAAAACAGTTAAAACAGTCATAAAATAGTCATAAAATACAATATACAAAGTTTAAAACAATGCAAAGTGCTTATGCCATTCATCCACCAGACGTTATACAAGAGCCGTAATTCAGACCGCATCGAAACCAACACATGCTTATTCTTATTCTTTACCTTTACTTTGTACAGTAGTTGTCATCACAAACCAGCATAACCAGACAAACTGTGAATCTTATCAAGAATTTCTTGTTACTACCAATATTTCCATGTACAACATTCTATGGTACGTACATTTACCGATCCTGCATGCTCTGGTGTTCTGTTCATTGGGCATGCTTCCAAACAAAACCTTTTCTAGGTCTTACTTTCGGGGGAGGCCTTATATTTAGCAAGTCAGCAAAACCTCTACTAGGTCTTATTTTCTGGGGATGTCTTATTTTAGGGGAAACAGGGTATAAGGAGGTCCTCCCTGGTGCATGTGGCAGGGCTTAGACTGCATTGTAGTCGGTGGTCTGTGGTTTGCTCTTCTCCACACTTGCATGTCGTGGACTCCACTTTGTGGCCCCGTTTCTTATGGTTAGTTCTGCACCTCGTGGTGCCAGGGCGCAGTCTGTTCAGCGCCTTCCAAGTTGCCCAGTCTTCTGTGTGTCCAGGAGGGAGTCTTTCATTCAACATCAGCCATGGCTTGAGGTTCTGGGCATTAGCCTGCCACTTTTGGACTCTTGCTTGCTGAGGTGTTCCTGCGAGAATCTCTGTAGTTCTTAGAAAACTATTTCTTGATTTAAGGCATTAGTATGCTGGCTGATACCCAAACAGAGGATGGGCTGGAGATATCACTGCCTCGGTCCTTTCATAACAGGCTGCTACTTCCTGAGGAGCCCCGATGGCAAAGTGTGTTAAAGCGCTGAGCTGCTGAACTTGCAGACCGAAAGGTCACAGGTTCAAATCCTAGGAGCGGAATGAGCGCCCGCTGTTAGCTCCAGCTTCTGCCAACCTAGCAGTTTGAAAACATGCCAATGTGAGTAGATCAATAGGTACCGCTCTGGCGGGAAGGTAACAGCGCTTCATGCAGTCATGCCAGTGGCCACATGACCTTGGAGGTGTCTATGGACAACGCCTGCTCTTCGGCTTAGAAATGGAGATGAGCATGACTGGTCGGTCACGACTGGACTTAACGTCAGGGGAAACCTTTACCATTACCTTACTTCCTGACGAATATCAGGTGGTGCAATACCGGCTAAACCGTATAATTTTTCCAGTGGGATTCCTTCCCGGGTGATCCTCAGAGGTCAAGAAGCTTGTCTGTTCTTAAGATGAAAAGCACACGTCTGCATTTTAGATGGATTAGGGATCAGCTGGTTTTCCCTGTAATAGGCAGTAAGAGCACCTAAAGCTTCAGAGAGCTTCTGTCCAACCCTTTCAAAGCTCTCTGCTTGGGTGGTGATGGCATGATTGTCAGCATAGATGAAATTCCCTGTAACTTCTAGTAATAGGCAGTAAGAGCACCCAAAACTTCAGAGAGCTTCTGTTTAACCATTTCAAAGGTCTGTGCTTGAGCAGTGTGCCGTTACGCCTGGGGCTATAACTCTTGGCGAAAGAAGCATGGATCTTTCCCCAGAGGATTGCTTCTTGCTCTCCTTTAGGGAAACTGGTACTCCCAAGGACCAAAACACTGTAGATAACTCAAAACTGGTTTTATTGTTCACAAAAGGTTATCCCAATATGCCAGAGGTTTCAAAGGGGTAAAGGAAAATATACATTACAGTTTTTGGTTGTCTTAAGTTCAAGGAGCTTTGCAGCTGAGAAGCTTTTCCAGGTCCCTCTTTCTCAATGGCTGTAAATGCCAGAGCAATCCTCAGCCTCAGTCCAAATGGTCTATGTCTGAAGACACAGTATGAATTTTAGATGGATTAGGAATCAGCTGGTTTTCCCTGTCATAGGCAGTAAGAGCACCTAAAGCTTCAGAGAGCTTCTGTTCAGCCATTCCAAAGCTCCCTGCTTGGGCGGTGATGGCACGATCATCAGCATAGTTGGAACTCTCTGTCCCTATTTGATGGAGGAAAGGAGTACCACATTTCGGTTTGTCAGGAAAGGTCCCAATGTGGACCTACCTGGGTTTTACTTCTTCACTCTTCCCTCGGTCGGTAAATGCGACACACTGATAGGAGGGCACATTTGTGCATCATTATAAGTAATAGCTTACCTTAAACATGTATTTGTTGCTTCAGCCAGGATTGATGACCAAACAGTGGGTTTGTCTTCTGCATTTCTAATTTATTTCTCTCCCAACTTTTCAATCGATTCCTTCTTTATTTTTTGAGTGAGCAACTTGCAAAACAAGCCCCGATTGTGCTGTTAGTCCTGACAACAAGATGTGGTTTACAACAAGCCGTGAGTCCGACAAAGCCAAGATTTGCAAAAGGATAGTTTCAGATGGTGCTTTCCTGTTTATTATCCACTCATCGGAAAAGCCCATTATCCTGCCTGTCACACTGACCATCATGAATGAGCTTGATAAAGGCAACTGGGTGGCCATTCTGCAAGGGGAAAAACTAGGCAGGGCTTTGGTTCAGCGTGGCTGTACTTCTGTCTGAATCTTCTTGGCCTGCAGGTCCCATCAGCCAGAAAGCTAGCATAGTAATGAGTGCTGGGAGTTGCAGTCCCAAATATCTGGAAGGCAGGATGGTTTCCACCTGTAGTCACACCAAAGGCAAGTTGAAAGACCCCGGGGCCTTTTCACAACCAACACAATTATCTGCAGATTCTGCACCCACGGGGTCCATAGGCTCAAAAAGATCCAAATATTGGCGTTATACATTAGGGATGCCGTTTTCCTTTGACATGATATACAATGGGGCTTGAGCATCCCCCAGTTGGAACTAAACCCTGGCAGGACTACTATAGAATGGATATTGTAACTGCCTTCTATGGGCTCCTGGGATTTGTAGTTTGGGCAGACCTTAGAACTCTGTATCGGACACTTATAAGTACATCTGGAAAACATAGAAATATACCCCAACCTCCCATAATATTTTAGATATGAGGGTTGAATGTAATGCCTCCACCTTCATTACTTGGGTTTGGATGGGAATATTTTCCCATCCTTAGAATGTGCTCTTTAACTACCACTATTCACTTTTCCACATAATTTCCACCAGACAATTGGATTCATTTCTGCCAACGATGAACAAGTTTTCTGAAGCTGTCACGGAAGGTGTCAGCACTCTGTTTCTGCAACCGGCGTCTCACAGGACCCATTGTGCACGGATCTTCCGACAGCCAAGCAAAGCAATAATGTGACCCACACGTTTTTGTGAAATGCCGATTCTGCTTGAAATTTCTGTCTGAGTGATATGACAATTGTCCTGAATCAATCTGTCAACCTTTTGCTTGTGAAACTCGGTGGTTGCTGTCACAGGACGTCCAACTCTTTGTTTGTCACACAAGTCAGATGTTCCCACCTCAATATCTTGAATATCTTGAAACTTACTCGCCCAACAATGCATAGGACTCTCATCAACACAATCACCATAAACTGCTTGCATTCTCTGAGGAATCTCCTTTGCGGTGACACCTTTTGCTGTCAAGAGTTCAATGACTGCCTGTACTTTGCACTTTAACAACACAACCATTCAATGCTAAGGCTTCCCCGTCTGCACAGGGTTCCATACTTTGCACTTTAACAACACAACCGTTCAATGCTAAGGCTTCTCCGTCTGCACAGGGTTCTATACTTCGCACTTTAACAACAACCGTTCAATGCTAAGGCTTCTCCGTCTGTGCAGGGTTCCATACTTCGCACTTTAACAACACAACCGTTCAATGCTAAGGCTTCTCCGTCTGCACAGGGTTCCATACTTTGCACTTTAACAACACAACCGTTCAATGCTAAGGCTTCTCCGTCTGCGCAGGGTTCCATACTTCGCACTTTAACAACAACCGTTCAATGCTAAGGCTTCTCCGTCTGCACAGGGTTCCATACTTCGCACTTTAACAACAACCGTTCAATGCTAAGGCTTCTCCGTCTGCACAGGGTTCCATACTTCGCACTTTAACAACAACCGTTCAATGCTAAGGCTTCTCCGTCTGTGCAGGGTTCCATACTTTGCACTTTAACAACACAACCGTTCAATGCTAAGGCTTCTCCGTCTGCACAGGGTTCCATACTTCGCACTTTAACAACAACCGTTCAATGCTAAGGCTTCTCCGTCTGTGCAGGGTTCCATACTTCACACTTTAACAACACAACCGTTCAATGCTAAGGCTTCTCCGTCTGCACAGGGTTCCATACTTTGCACTTTAACAACACAACCGTTCAATGCTAAGGCTTCTCCGTCTGCACAGGGTTCCATACTTTGCACTTTAACAACACAACCGTTCAATGCTAAGGCTTCTCCGTCTGCACAGGGTTCCATACTTTGCACTTTAACAACACAACCGTTCAATGCTAAGGCTTCTCCGTCTGCACAGGGTTCCATACTTCGCACTTTAACAACAACCGTTCAATGCTAAGGCTTCTCCGTCTGCACAGGGTTCCATACTTCACACTTTAACAACACAACCGTTCAATGCTAAGGCTTCTCCGTCTGCACAGGGTTCCATACTTTGCACTTTAACAACACAACCGTTCAATGCTAAGGCTTCTCCGTCTGCACAGGGTTCCATACTTTGCACTTTAACAACACAACCGTTCAATGCTAAGGCTTCTCCGTCTGCACAGGGTTCCATACTTTGCACTTTAACAACACAACCGTTCAATGCTAAGGCTTCTCCGTCTGCACAGGGTTCCATACTTGGCACTTTAACAACACAACTGTTCAATGCTAAGGCTTCCCCGTCTGCACAGGGTTCCATACTTTGCACTTTAACAACACAACCGTTCAATGCTAAGGCTTCTCCGTCTGCACAGGGTTCCATACTTGGCACTTTAACAACACAACTGTTCAATGCTAAGGCTTCCCCGTCTCCGCAGGGTTCCATACTTCCCACTTTAACAACACAACCGTTCAATGCTAAGGCTTTCTGCCAAATGGAACTGATTCTAGAGGAGAGTCTGCTGAACAAGCCAATACCTGCTGTAGACCAGTACTGCCATCTGTTGAGGAGTTACGAAGGTGGATGCATTACTTTTCATTCAACCCCCATATATGGCAACTCATAGGTTTTCTTGGAAATACTTATTCTCCATTGTGGTTTCTGTGAAATACGTATTCATTGGGGCTTTTGCCTCTCTTTGAGGCCGAGAGAGTGTGACTTGTCTCAAGGTCTCCTGTTGGGTTTCCAATGGCTGAGCGGAGATTCAATGAAATTGACAGATAAGATACAGTTGAGGAGGGATCCAATTAAGTCAACGACACCAAAGTACAAGAAAATAATTTATAGTGATCTCTGCCACTGATAAATTAACAAGGTCGTCATTAACGAGGTCAGTCGCCATCCTATAACCATTTATAGTGATCTCTGCCACTGATAAATAATTAACCAAGAATTGGAGCCGAGGGGACAAGGAATTGAAACGCCAGGGAAATCGAACCCGTTTTCACATAGCGAGGCAATTAATATCAGAGGACACTGATGATCAATTAGGAGAGGAGATTCAGGGTAATTAAACGGGGAAACGGCCATTGCAGAGGGGTCATTCCATTGCATAGCAATACCCACAAATGATGTCTTGTATAGCAGGCATGGGCCAACTTTGGCCCTCCCTCCAGGTGTTTTGGACTTCAACTCCCACAATTCCTAACAGCCTGCCGGCTGTTAGGAATTGTGGGAGTTGAAGTCCAAAACACCTGGAGGGAGGGCCGAAGTTGGCCCATGCCTGCTATACAAAATGGGAGCATCGTATTGAACATTTCGGGGTTTTCCAGGATGCTTGTCTGACTTTCAGAAGTCGTTGTCGATGTCCCAGACGTCCCCGCTCAAGGCGTTGGCGGCTCCTTGCAGCGTCCAGGTGACCAGGGCCAGCTGCCGGCGGAAGAGGGTCTCGTTGAAGGCCTCGGGGGCCTCCCGCAAGCGCCCCACGTGCTCCAGGAGAGCCCCCAACGTGTGGGGTCCCCGGCCGTGCAGGATGTGCCGGAAGGGGGTCTCCGTCACCGCTACGTATTGTGACAAGAAGTAGAACTCCACCTGTAAAAAGAGATAAGGGCACACAGGTAAGTGTTGTGACTCAGCTGTTGGATGTCATGATCTCCAATCTTTGACATCTCCAGTCAGCTGACAAAGAACAGATGCCAGCCATAAAACCTCAATGACCCTCTGGTATGTGAGAGCCCCTATATAAATGGGCTAAAGAGAAGGTTCTGATATTCTGTACAATAAAACCTGTTGGAATTTACCAGCGTGTGTCTTGGTGCTTTTTCTGGTGGAAGACTGACCCAAAGCATGACTGGAAGAAGAGAACCTAACAATCCATAAAACCTCAATGACCCTCTGGTATGTGAGAGCCCCTATATAAATGGGCTAAATAGAAGGTTCTGGTATTCTGTACAATAAAACCTGTTGGAATCTACCAGTGTGTGTCTTGGTGCTTTTTCCGGTGGAAGACTGACCCACAGCATGACTGGAAGAAGAGAACCTAACAATCCATAAAACCTCAATGACCCTCTGGTATGTGAGAGCCCCTATATAAATGGGCTAAATAGAAGGTTCTGGTATTCTGTACAATAAAACCTGTTGGAATCTACCAGTGTGTGTCTTGGTGCTTTTTCCGGTGGAAGACTGACCCACAGCATGACTGGAAGAAGAGAACCTAACAATCCATAAAACCTCAATGACCCTCTGGTATGTGAGAGCCCCTATATAAATGGGCTAAAGAGAAGGTTCTGATATTCTGTACAATAAAACCTGTTGGAATCTACCAGTGTGTGTCTTGGTGCTTTTTCTCGTGGAAGACTGACCCACAGCACAACTGGGAGAAGAGAACCCGACATTGTGTGACTCTGATGAGGATTCTGGGATGCAGTTTCAGGATGATGGGATTCAGGTTCAGGATGAGTTTCAAGATGACTTTGATGGGAATTATGGGATTCAGGTGCAGGGTGTTCCTGCTGTGGGAGACGAGGAGCAGGGAGGCTTTCCCACGGGAATAAATGATGTTGTTACTGATGATGGTTTTCAGGTGCAAGAAGCAGAAAGGGAGAATAGCTCCCAGCCTCAGTTTGATAACACTAACGAGCCCTGTGGCCTTGAAAGCGGTGAGGCCGCTTCTCTCGATTGGGCTAGTTGTTTGGAATTTTATTTATTTACATCACTTTTACCCTACCTTTCTCCCCGAGGGGACTCAAGGCGGCTTACAATAAATAGGCAAAAATTCAATGCCTTAATAACAATGTACAAAACAACAATTCATATAAAATAATGTACAAAACAATAATTCATAAAAACAGATACCATTATCTGTTTTCACAGGGGGTTGCCATTCAGGGGGTTGCGCAGAAGTCTCAGAATAGCAAATAAGAGGGAGGGCAAAGGGCAAAGAAATGCCTTCATGTTATGCTATAAAAACATTCTGCTGAGAGGAAAATCTTTGTCAGTGCAATTTCCTTGCTTGAATCAAGAACCAAGTCTGCTTTCCTGTATTATCTTGTAGCCTGGATGTATCCTGGTTTCTGGGACTTTGGCTTTGTTTTAAGGAGCTTGTTTCATGCCTAATGTTTCCATGGATTGGTTCTTACAGCCTTGTTTTTGCAAATATCTTTTGGAACTGAACTTTTGCCTTTTATGAACTATGTTTTCCTTACTCCCTAACAAACTACAAAAGACTACTTTGGGTGTATAGTCTGGTGTCTTTAACCTGAGGTGCGACCGTAAGGGACGGGCACACCTGGCTTGGAATTTGGGTCCAAATCAGCAAGGGAAGCCAGGGAACGTGACCCAACAGTGTGGCGCTTTTCTTTGTGGCAATAGTGGGATGGACTGGATGGCCTTTGGGGCACCCTTTTGGCCCTAGCACCCCATGGGAGCCCTCACCCGCATGATGCGGACGTTGTACATGCGCAGGAGCCGCTCGTTGTATTCCTCGGAGCTGTAGATGTCCTTCCGTAGCTTCTCCGCCGCCCGCGTGTAGTCTCCCCGAGCCGAGTACATCCACTGCAGGGTCAGCCCACGGCTCTGGGGAGGCAAAGGGAGAAGGTCAGGCGGAGGTCTTGGAGGGCAGGCCAAGGTGGTCAGACAGGACAGGATGAATCAGAAGAGCAAAGTATGGGGCAGGTTGAGGAACCATTGGGTTGTCCCTAAAGCCAAAAGCATTCAAGGCTGCAGCTGGAGGAGTTGACACTAGGGGGCAGTATTGCAATACAGGACACGTCTGGGACTCACCAATGCACCCCCTGGTGGAGAAAATGGGATGGCATCTATTATATATATTTTTTATTATGACACAGCAAACAAGATAGACATGCTGGATTTCATATCACAAAATCACAAGTCAAACTCTTCCCAAGTGTCTAGGACTCTGTGATGTATTTTCGGATGATGCGCGCAGATCCCAGCAGGGTGGCCTTTTGCAGCTGGCAGATCGTAATTTTGTCAATGTCTATTATTATTATTATTATTATTATTATTATTATTATTATTATTATTATTCACACAAAGACAGAGTATGACACAGCAACGAGATCTTTATGCTGGATTTCATATCACAAAATCACGAGTCAAACACTTCCTAAGTGTTAGGGCTGTGTGAATTATTATTATTATTATTATTATTATTATTATTATTTTTTTTTTTTTATTATGACACAGCAAACTGGTGGGATCACAAACCTGCAAAAGTATTGGAGATTGAGCACGCAAAGATTCTGTGGGACTTCCGAATCCAGACTGACAAAGTTCTGGAACACAACACACCAGACATCACAGTTGTGGAAAAGAACAAGGTTTGGATCATTGATGTCGCCATCCCAGGTGACAGTCGCATTGAAGAAAAACAACAGGAAAAACTCAGCCGCTAGAAAAAAATCAGAAACTCCTCAAAGCACAGCAGACAAAAAACCAGTACAAGAAAGCCACACTACAAACTAGAGCTGACAGCTGGCACAACAAAACATTGCATGGAAAGTTCCTTGACAAAATTGAAGGAAAAGCTGATAAAGAGAAGATCTGGCTCTGGCTCACGAATGGGACCCTGAAGAAGGAGACAGAAGGCCTGATCCTTGCAGCCCAGGAGCAAGACATCAGGACAAAGGCAATTCAGGCCAAGATTGAAAAATCAGCTGATGACCCAAAATGCAGACTGTGCAAGGAAACCAACGAAACCATGGATCCTATCCTCAGCTGCTGTAAGAAAATTGCACAGATAGACTACAAACAGAGGCACAACTACGTGGCCCAAAGGATTCATTGGAACTTATGCCTCAAGTACCACCTCCCAGCAGCAAAGAACTGGTGGGATCACAAATCTGCAAAAGTATTGGAAAATGAACATGCAAAGATACTGTGGGACTTCCGAATCCAGACTGACAAAGTTCTGGAACACACACACCAGACATCACAGTTGTGGAAAAGAACAAGGTTTGGATCATTGATGTTGGCCTCCCAGGTGACAGTCGCATTGACGAAAAACAACAGGGAAAACTCAGCCGCTCTCAGGACCTCAAGATTGAACTTCAAAGACTCTGGCAGAAACCAGTGCAGGTGGTCCCGGTGGTGATGGGCACACTGGGTGCTGTGCCAAAAGATCTCAGCCGGCATTTGGAAACAATAGACATTGACAAAATTACGATCTGCCAACTGCAAAAGGCCACCCGACGGGGATCTGCGCACATCATCTGAAAATACATCACACAGTTCTAGACACTTGGGAAGTGTTTGACTTGTGATTTTGTGATACGAAATCCAGCATATCTATCTTGTTTGCTGTGTCACTATTATTATTATTATTATTATTATTATTATTATTATTATTATTATTATTATTATTATTGGTGTTGTTGTTGTTAGGGTGTTAGGTAATACAGTATCCATTTGGTAATTTATGGCTCTATTTCTTAGAAAATCCCATTCGTTCCTGTTGTTTTTTTTTTATTATGCTCCCATTAGAAAATGCATAAGGATGTGGGTGAACTGTAATTCCCAAAATCGTGGGCCAGTCACCCGAAACCCCACCAGTATTAAAAGTTGGCCATATTGGGTCTGTGTTCCAAGTTTGGTCCAGATCCGACATTGGCTGGGTTCAATGCTCTCTTGATGCAGGAGAACTACAACTCCCAGATCCAAGGACAATCACCCCAAACCCCACCTGTATGCACAGTTGGCCATGTTGCATCCATGTGTCAAGTTTGGTCCAGATCCGACATCAGCTGGGTTCAGTACTTTCTTGATGTGGGACAACTACAACTCCCAGATCCAAGGACAATCACCCCAAACCCCACCTGTATGCACAGTTGGCCATGTTGCATCCATGTGTCAAGTTTGGTCCAGATTCGACATCAGCTGGGTTCAGTACTTTCTTGATGTGGGACAACTACAACTCCCAGATCCAAGGACAATCACCCCAAACCCCACCTGTATGCACAGTTGGCCATGTTGGGTCTGTGTGCCAAGTTTGGTCCAGATCCGACACCGGCTGGGTTCAATGCTCTCTTGATTCAGGAGAACTACAACTCCCAGATCCAAGGACAATCACCCCAAACCCCACCTGTATGCACAGTTGGCCATGTTGCATCCATGTGTCAAGTTTGGTCCAGATCCGACATCAGCTGGGTTCAGTACTTTCTTGATGTGGGACAACTACAACTCCCAGATCCAAGGACAATCACCCCCAAACCCTGCTTGTATACACAGTTGTCCATGTTAGGTCTGTGTGCCAAGTTTGGTCCAGATCCATTGTTGGTTGGGTTAAGTGCTCTGTGGATGAGGCTGAACTACAACTTACCTTCAGCTGGGGGCTGTACTCGTTGAAGCGCCCGATGTGCTGGAGGAGGACGTCCCCATAGCACCAGTAGTCCAGGGGCAGAAGGTGGTCGTGGGTCATCTTGATCAGCAGGTGGCCCACCACTTCGGCCACGGTCTTGGCCACAGCCGGGAGGCGCCCATAGAGCGCCCGGTTGAGGTTGTCGTAGGTGTCCAGCATCGTGTGGAGGAACGGGTACGGCCGGGAGTCCTGCAGAACAGTCCGGGGAGCTTCAGCTAAGGGGGCGTCTACACTGCAGAGTTAATACACTTTGACACCACTTGAACCCCCATGACAAGTCTTTAAGCTTCAGTACCCAAGTGCACTGGGGTCTCACCAAACTACACCTCCCTGGATCCCATTGCATTGAGCTGTGGCAGCTCAAGTGGTGTCAAACTGCATTCATTCCACAGTATAGACCAGTGATTCCCAAAGTGGGTGGTACCACCCCCTGGTGGGCGCTGGACCGATCCAGGGGGGCCGTGATGGCACCTATTAGGACACGGGGGCAGGGCCAGAGGAGGGGCGGGGCCTCTTCCCCAGTGCCAGAGACAGGGCTGAGCACCTGTGGCGCCTGTTAGGAGACACAGGGGGCGGAGCTAGAGGAGTGGGCGGGGCCTCCTTCCAAGAGCCCGAGACAGGGCTGAGCCTCTATCCCTCTCCTGAGAGGCCTTTTAGGACTAAAGGGCGGGGCTAGGGGTGAGGGTGGGGCCTCTTCCCAAGAGCCCGAGACAGGGCTGAGCCTCTATCCCTCTCCTGAGAGGCCTTTTAGGACTAAAGGGCGGGGCTAGGGGCAGGGGCGGGGCCTCCTTCCAAGAGCCCGAGACAGGGCTGAGCCTCTATCCCTCTCCTGAGAGGCCTTTTAGGACTAAAGGGCGGGGCTAGGGGCAGGGGCGGGGCCTCCTTCCAAGAGCCCGAGACAGGGCTGAGCCTCTATCCCTCTCCTGAGAGGCCTTTTAGGACTAAAGGGCGGGGCTAGGGGCGGGGGCGGGGCCTCCTTCCAAGAGCCCGAGACAGGGCTGAGCCTCTATACCTCTCCTGAGAGGCCTTTTAGGACTAAAGGGCGGGGCTAGGGGTGGGGGCGGGGCCTCTTCCCAAGTGCCAGAGACAGGGCTGAGCACCTGAGGCGCCTGTTAGACCACCGGGGGTGGAGCTAGAGGAGTGGGCGTGGTTTCTTCCCGAGAGCCCAAGACAGGGCTGAGAATCTATACCTCTCCTGAGGCACTTGTTGGGACACAGAGGGCGGAGCCAGGAAGGGGCGGGGCCTTCTTCCAAGAGCCCGAGACAGGGCTGAGCCTCTATACCTCTCCTGAGAGGCCTTTTAGGACTAAAGGGCGGGGCTAGGGGTGAGGGTGGGGCCTCTTCCCAAGAGCCCGAGACAGGGCTGAGCCTCTATCCCTCTCCTGAGAGGCCTTTTAGGACTAAAGGGCGGGGCTAGGGGCAGGGGCGGGGCCTCCTTCCAAGAGCCCGAGACAGGGCTGAGCCTCTATACCTCTCCTGAGAGGCCTTTTAGGACTAAAGGGCGGGGCTAGGGGCGGGGGCGGGGCTTCTTCCCAAGAGCCTGAGACAGGGCTGAGCCTCTGAGGCTAGGGGTGGGGGCGGGGCCTCTTCCCAAGTGCAAGAGACAGGGCTGAGCACCTGAGGCACGTGTTAGACCACCGGGGGTGGAGCTAGAGGAGTGGGCGTGGTTTCTTCCCGAGAGCCCAAGACAGGGCTGAGAATCTATACCTCTCCTGAGGCACTTGTTGGGACACAGAGGGCGGAGCCAGGAAGGGACGGGGCCTTCTTCCAAGAGCCTGAGACAGGGCTGAGCCTCTATACCTCTCCTGTGAGGCCTTTCAGGACTAAAGGGCGGGACTAGGGGTGGGGGCGGGGCCTCTTCCCAAGAGCCTCTGTATACCTCCTGAGACGCTTGTTAGAACACAGGTTTAGAGGCCCCGCCCCCTCCTCTAGCCCCGCCCCCTGTATCCTGGCAGGCGCCGCAGGACAGGGATAGAAGCTCAGCCCTGCCTCAGAGCTCGTAACTCCGCCCATCCCAGTCCTGGCCGCCCATTTGTGGCCCCGCCCACCTCCCTCCCAGCCCTGCATCTTGGACTAGGGAAGAGGCTCAGCCCCGCCCTCTTAGGCAGGAGCCACGCCCACCCCTCTAAGCCACGCCCCCTTTCCAGGGCTGAGTCTTATTTTTTCCGGAAAGGGGGCGGCAGGCCAAATAAGTTTGGGAACCACTGGTGTAGTCCCTATTTCTTACCCCAAATTGTGAGAAAGGGGGATTCTCACCTCGGCGAAGGAGAACTCCACCGCAGGGACACCCCCAAAAGAGGTGAAGGCAAAGGCACTGCTGTCCATAGGAATGGGCTGGATCCTGACCCAAGGAGAAGAAAAATGGGGAAATTAAGGAAAATTAATAGGAATCTAATACGAAGAGCCCACAAATATTGCCAAGAAAACCTAATGACAAGTTCACTTTATGGTTATCATAGGCTGGAAAGTACCTCCAGGCACACAACTACGACAAATTTGGAATTATGTTGTATTTATGCCCATTCCCTTTAAGGCGGCCATCTCTTTTTACAGCCACATAGAAATTCCACACATCTTTGATTACAGTGGAAAGTGAAACCTTAAATCATGGATATCAAGTATGGTATATTGATGCCCATAACCTTGAAGTATGGTATATTGGTACCCATTCCCTTTAAGACAGCCATCTTTTTTTACAGCCACATTAAAATTCCATAATCTTTCATGACAGTGGTACATCCATAGAAAGTTAAACCCTAAATCATGGATATCAAGTATGGCATGTTGATGCCCATACCCTTGAAGTATGGTATATTGGTGCCCATTCCCTTTAAAGCAGCCATCTTTTTTTACAGCCACATAGAAATTCCACACATCTTTAATTACAGTGGAAAGTGAACCCCTGAATCGTGGATAAATCATACTCATGGCGTATTGATGCCTGTACACGTGATATATGGGATATTAGTGCCATTCCCTTTAAGGTGGCCATCTTTTCTTACAGCCACATTGAAATTCCACACACCATCCGTAGAAAATGAAACCCTAAATCATGGATATCAAGTATGGTGTATTGATGCCCATAACCTTGAAGTATGGTATATTGGTGCCCATTCCCTTTAAGGCGGACATCTTTTTTTACAGCCACATTGAAATTCCATAATCATATTATCTTACATTATAGTGGTCCATCCATAGAAAATGAAACCCTAAATCATGGATATCAAGTATGGTGTATTGATGCTCATACCCTTGAAATATGGTATATTGGTGCCCATTCCCTTTAAGGCGGACATCTTTTTTTACAGCCACATTGAAATCCCACTCTCATTATATTACATTATAGTAGTACAGTTATATGTAGAAAGTGAAACTCCAAAGCATGAATATGAAGTATGGCAAATTGATGCCCATACCCTTGAAATATGGTATATTGTGCCCGTTCCCTTTAAGGCGGCCATCTTTTTTTACAGCCACATTAAAATTCCATACTCTTTCATTACAATGGTACATCCATAGAAAGTTAAACCCTAAATCATGGACATCAAGTATGGTGTATTGCTGCCCGTACCTTTGAAGTATGGTATATTGGTGCCCATTCCCTTTAAGGCGGCCATATTTTTTTACAGCCACATGGACATCTCATTTAATTTTCCTTTATTTTAGTGGCATATCCATAGAAAAAGAAAATGCCAAAACATTAATATCAAAATCTCAGTCTTTCTGCCTGCTTTTACACTTATATTCTGAGCTCTTATATAATAAATAAATAAATACAAAAATATTAATTGCAATAATTACACTTCATTCTCCCAACGCCGGCCTGATTCGGTCATCTGCTCAAAGATGCTTTGCCCGCTGCGGTTCGGACTATCGACCTATAGAAAACAAGCCAGGAATTGGACTTTTGAACATTTATTTTGATATGGAATCTGACTACCAAACCCTCCTGGACCCATAAGCTTTAGGAATTCCGCTTTTCGGCCTTTAAAAATGTGCTCTTTTTGGACTACAACTCCCATAACCCACCTGCTTGATGATGCTTTCAATGAGACCGATCAAAGCCGGGCTGGTCTTTGCGAAGAATTTGTCATCTCCTGGAACGAGAAAGTAAACAGGATTGAAGGTGTGTCTCCATTGCAAAATTAATCCAGTTTGATTCCACTTTAACATGCCCTGGCTCAATGCTATGGGATCATGGGAGTTGTAGTTCTATAAGGCCAAAGAGTGCTTCCACAAACTACAAATCCCAGGTTCTCTACTCACCCAAAACAGCATTATCCAGACTGATGTATGCGGCTGCTTTCAGGTGCAACATTGTGAGATATCCCTGCATAATAATAATAATAATAATAATAATAATAATAATAATAATATGTACAACAACAATAGCAACAATAACAACAACAATGCAAAACAAATTGGGGATGAGTGTCATTGTTCATTACTATCACATCGATTTTGACTTTTTCTGCCACTAGGAATGACAGACCTCAAAACAACTGGGTTCCACATTTCAACCATTTCTGCTTTCTGACCGTGATCCGTGATCCTTAATGCATCAAATACCTAATTGTAGGATATTCGTGCCACACTTTGCATTTAGGAAAATTCCATGTTCAGGACCACAACTCTCAGAATCCTGATTCTGCTCACCTCAAGCCATTCGGTGGAGCCCACACTCCCAAAATCCCCTGCATCCCAACTGACGAAAAGCAAGCTCCGCCGTAGCTGGAATCCTATACAATTGGAAACAAAATGAGCCCCATCGTTTCCCAAAGTTAATTGGCAAACTTATAATAAATCATTTGCTAACACATACCTCCTACTTGCATCTCAAATCAAGATTTAATTGACTAATTTTTCTCCAAATGGTACATTTATGCACATCCCCTTTAAGACGGCCATCTTTTTTGACTGCCAAATTATATTTCTGGGCTGTTTTTCAATGGTGGTGTGAGTCACCCACACCATTTACACCTTCAATCAAATTATGATTGAGCCATTCCCCTGTAAAAAGCAAATTCATGCCCATCCCTTTAAGGTGGCCATCTTTTTTTTACAGCCACTTTCCAATGTTGGTTTCTTTTTCAAAGTTAGTATGAATTACCAATATGATTTACACCTCCAATCCAGTGCTAATTGAGCTTTTCCTCTATAAATAGAATACTAATACCCATCCCCTTTAAGGCAACCATCTTTTTCGACTGCCACGTTCCAAATTTTGGATTTCTTTTCAATATTGGTGATTCATCAGAGCATTTGCTCTTCTAATCAATTGCTAATTGTGCTTTCCCTCTGTAAATGGAATATTAATACCCATCCCCTTTAAGGCAGCCATCTTTTATGACTGCCAAAATATAAATTATGGAATTTTTCCAGTGTTGGTGATTTGCTGCAGCATTTGCTCCTCCAATCATGTGCTAATTGAACTGTTCCCATGTAAATAGAATACTAATACCCATCCCCTTTAAGGCAGCCATCTTTTTTGACTGCCACATTCTAAATTTTGGATTTTTTTTCAATATTGGTGAATCACCACAGTATTTGCTTTTCCAGTCAGGTGCTAATTGAACCGTTCCCCTGTAAATGGATGATTAATACCCATCCCCTTTAAGGTGGTCATCTTTTTTGACTGCCGCATTATAAATTATGGAACTTTTCAAATGTTCGTGATTCACTGTAGCATTTGTTCTTCCAATCAAGTACTAATTGAATTGTTCTCCTGTACATGGAATATTAATATCCATCCCCTTTAAGGCAGCCATCTTTTTTGACTGCAACATTCTAATTTTTTAATTTTTTTTCAATGTTGGTGATTTGCTCACAGTATTTTCTTTTCCAGTCAGGTGCTAATTGAACCATTCCCCTGTAAAATGGATGATTAATACCCATCCCCTTTAAGGCAGCCATCTTTTTTGACTGCCACATTTTAATTTTTTTCAATGTTGGTAATTTACCCACAGCATTTTCTTTTCCAATCAGGTGTTAATCGAACCGTTCCCCTGTAAATGGATTATTAATTACCATCCCCTTTAAGATGGCCATCTTTTTTGACTGCCACATTATAAATTTTGGAATTTTTTCAATGTTTGTGATTCACTGTAGCATTTCTTCTTCCAATCAAGTACTAATTGAATTGTTCTCCTGTACATGGAATATTAATATCCATCCCCTTTAAGGCAGCCATATTTTTGACTGCAACATTCTAATTTTTTAATTTTTTTTCAATGTTGGTGATTTGCTCACAGTATTTTCTTTTCCAGTCAGGTGCTAATCGAACCATTCCCCTGTAAATGGAACATTAATACCCATCCCCTTTAAGGCAGCCATCTTTTTTGACTGCCACATTCTTTTTTTTATTTTTTTCAATGTTGGTGATTCATCCACCGCATTTTCTTTTCCAATCAGGTGTTAATTGAACCGTTCCACTGTAAAATGGATGATTAATACCCATCCCCTTTAAGGGAGCCATCTTTTTTGACTGCCACATTCCAATTTTTTATTTTTTCCAATGTTGGTGATTCACCCACAGCATTTTCTTTTCCAATCAGGTGCTAATTGAACCATTCCCCTATAAATGGATTATTAATACCCATCCCCTTTAAGGCGGCCATCTTTTTTGACTGCCACATTATAATTTTTTGATTTTTTTTTCAACGTTGGCATGGTTCTTCTTGTATCAGCTTACCATTCCTCACCATGGCGGTGAACGTACGGGCCAGTTCCAGCAAAATGGCTGTGCCCACTCCAGACCGGGCGGCCCCCGGACCCAGGGAATCCCGCTGAGCACCCACAATGACATAGAGATCTATAGGGAAAGAGATAAAGCACGGAGAGCAGGAAACCCCGAGTACAGGCCTGGGCAAGCTTGGGCCCTCCAAGTGTTTTGGACTCCAACTCCCAGCATTCCTAACAGCCTCAGGCCCTTTCCTTTTGCCCCTCAGCCGCTTAAGCAGTTTTGGACTGCAACTCCCATGGACATTTGTAAAGTGTGTCCCATTATCGGATTATATTTCCTGGTGTAAACCATGGTGTTTTGGACTGCAACTCCCTCCATTCCTAACAGCCTCAGGCCCTTTCCTTTTGCCCCTCAGCCGCTTAAGCGGCTGAGGGGCAAAAGGAAGGGCCCTGAGGCTGTTAGGAATGGTGGGAGTTGCAGTCCAAAACACCTGGAGGGCCCAAGCTTGCTCATGTCTGGACTCTAGAGCAATGCCACTTACCCGGCTCAAAGCGGCCTTCGATGCACCCAAAAATGTTGTTGATCATGACGGACCTCTTGACGTTCTGGACCCCCAGCTTCAGAAGGAAACCCGGTTCCGCCGGACCCAGTTGGTAGGGGATGCTGGGTATCCGGCCCTTCCAGGCCTGGGGGGCCGGGGGGCCACTCAGGGGCCTGCAGAGAGAAAGGTGCCGGCGATAAGATGGTGTATTCCAAGAAACAAAAATCTATCCCATCATCCACAACAATATTCCTGGAAGGCACCCAGGTTGGATGAAAGGATATCCTATCCCATCATCCACCCCAGCGCTCCAAGGGAAATGGTGCCTCTCGCTTTAGAAGGTGTCAAATTGACGGAAAGGGTAGCCTATCCCATCATCCACTTAAATGCACAGAAAACTGCATTTGGAAGAGGTTTACTTGAAAAAAGGCATCCTATCCCATCATCCACTTAAATGCACAGAAAACTGCATTTGGAAGAGATTTGCTTGAAAAAAGGGCATCCTATCCCATCATCCACTTAAATGCACAGAAAACTGTATTTGGGAGGTGTCTACTTAAAGGGTAATCTATCCCATCATCCACCTCAATGCATAGAAAACTGGATTTGGAAAGTGTCTGCTTGAAGGAAAGGGGAACCTATCCCATCATCCATCCCAATGTTCCACATAAAACTGTATTTGGAAAGTGTCTGCTTGAAGAAAAGGGTAATCTATCCCATCATCCACTCCAATGCACAGAAGACTATTTGGAAGGTATTCAATTGGCGGAAAGAATAACGTATCCCATTATTCACTCCAATGCAAAGAAAATTGTATTTGGAAAGTGCTTGAAAAAGTGTATCATATCCCATCATCCACTCCAATGCACAGAAAACTGTATTTGGAAGGTGTCTGCTTGAGGAAAAGGTAACCTATCCCATCATACACCCCAATGCTCCACATAAAGTGTCCCATCATCAGCCCTCATGTAAAGAAAACTGTATTTGGAAGGTGTCCTCTTGAAGAAAAGAGTAACCTATCCCATCATCCACTCCAATGCACAGGAAACGTATTTGGAAGGTGTTCGATTGGTGGAAAGAGTAACATATAATAATAATAATAATAATAATAATAATAATAATAATACTTTATTTATACCCCGCCACCATCTCCCCAATGGGGACTCGGGGCGGCTTACATGGGGCCATGCCCAAGACAATACAATATAACCATAACATAATACAATTACATAATACATTACATAAAATAAACAGTACAACATAAGATCAAAACAGCAATATAACAAGAGCGGGCCGCATGAACACTACATTTAAAAACTAGATTAAAAATTAAAACTCTGGGTGAGAAAGGGATCAGAATAAAAACCTCGAGGGACGGGACATCAGATATCCCATTATCCACTCCAATGCAAAGAAAATTGTATTTGAAAAGTGCTTGAAAAAGGGTATCATATCCCACCATCCACTCCAACGCACAGAAAACTTATTTGGAAGGAGTCTGCTTGAAAAAAGGGTAACCTATCCCATCAGCCACCCCATGAACCAAGGAAAAAGCACGCCTCTCACCTGGGAGGTGTCTGGTTGGACGAAAAGGTATCCTATCCCATCATCCACCCCAATGCTCCAAGGGAAATAGTGCCTAGATGGTTCTTGCTTGGCTGAAAGAGTAAACTAAACCATCATCCACTCACACTCACCTGAGCAGTCGTGCGGCCACTTCAGCGCTGATGGGGTGAGCGGGGATTTTGGGGAGCCCCGAGGACTGGACCGGAGGGAACTGCGTGTGGTTGAAGGACGGGAAGCCTGGGCTGTAGGGGTCCCCGGCACCCATGTGGACCTGCAAGGACATCTATTATTATTATTATTATTATTATTATTATTATTATTATTATTACAGTATTATTATTAAAGGTATTATTATTATTATTATTCTCCTTTGGGGGCACCAAGAGAGGCCTCCCATTGCCCACCATTCCGCTGGGTCTGCCAATGCAACGTCCTTCCCCCTCCCCAAATTCCACCCGAGACCCCATACTCACGTGTCCATAAATGCTTATGTTTGGGGGCAGTCCCAATTTGCGGGGGTCTTGCAAGACATCAAAGGGGTCCGGGTAAATAAGGACACCTCCGGCTTGCGCAGCCTCTGCATTGGCCACCTTGGGGGAAAAACCACCCAGAACACTGAATCCCCCCTTTAAAATAATCCTAAAACACAAATAAATCAACTGCCTTGACTCCCTGGTCCCATTTTGGTAATTATTTTCCCCAGTTACTCTAAACGGAATTCTTTTTCGCATCCCCTTTAAGGCAGCCATCTTTTTTGACAGGCAGATTAAATTGCTGTGCCATCTCGCCACCTTGTGGACAGAGGTGGCCTTGCAGCATAACATTTCAAACCTTAAAAGTACGAAGCTTGAAAAAAAATGTACTTTTTTGGATTGTAATGATAGATAAGGTGGCCAAACTCACCTTTTCTGCATAGCTGATCTTCCCGACTCGGACAATGACCAGATGACCCTGGGGGTCGACCCCACGCTGCTTCAGGACAGCAAAGTCCTTTTGGCGCCCGTAGTTTGCATAAACCAGGTTGCCCTGCGGACAGAGAAAGTGGACTTCGTGTAGGGTTGCCACATTCAAAACTAACCAGGGCTCCTGTGCATTTTGTGAGGAATCCGGTTGTCCTGAATGATGTATGAGTCAGGCCTCACCTCTCCTGCTCATCCGTTAGACCACTTAGTGACTACCAAGCGGTACTAACAAACACGACAGCATAGTCGATCTTATGTGCTGATCCCAGCAGCAATAGATCTTTATTTACAGATATCTACAAGGTACTACTCAAGCTACTCGGACACATCTTGCTTTGGCAAGAACAAAGCATGGAGTTTCTTTGTGTCTGTTATCAGTACACTCTAAGCACATCCCACATTCCACAGTCTATGACATATCTTCCGGCCATGTAGCACAAATGGAAGACTTGGTGCTTTGCCCTTCTAGCCATAAATCAGGACTCGCTGCAATTAACCACTTGATTGCTGGAATGCTTACCGGAGCGAATACATACACTTACATAGCAACAATGAATTAAACATTTCACTACATAATACAAAAACCATAACACATTTAATATACTGTAGTCGTGATTTAGAATTGATTAGTTTTAATTCTTTTCTTTTCCCTTACTAAGTAAGGTAAAGGTTTTCACCTGACATTAAGTCCAGTCGTGACTGACTCTGGGGATTGGTGCTCATCTCCATTTCTAAGCTGAAGAGCCGGCATTGTCCGTAGACACCTCCAAGGTCATATGGCCGGCATGACTGCATGGAGCGCCGTTACCTTCCCGCTGGAGCGGTACCTATTGATCTACTCACATTTGCATGTTTTCAAACTGCTAGGTTGGCAGGAGCTGGGGCTAACAGCGGGTGCTCATTCCACTTCCGGGATTTGAACCTGGGACCTTTCAGTCTGCAAGTTCAGCACCTCAGTGCTTTAACACACTGCGCCACCACCCTTAATACAATATTCCAAATCCTGTGCATCACAATGTCTCCATCTAGTGACCAGAGACAGAATTGTAACTCATTATATATGAATAAATCTATATCTTCCAGCTCATGGAGGAATTTACAGAGTGCATAATAATTATTGTGCTAGATAGATTATCTGCTTTCTAGTTTAATTTATTCTCCTTTGATGTAACTATATTAATATTGCATTATTATTATTATTATTATTATTATTATTATTATTATTATTGACACAAGGACATTGTATGACACAGCAAACAACATAGATATCCTGGATTTCGTATCACAAAATCACAAGTCGAACACTTCCCAAGCATTTAAGCACCTACAGGGGGGATTATTATTATTATTACAGTATTCCAAATCTTGTGCATCACAATGTCTCCATCTAGTGACCAGAGACAGAATTGCAACTCATTATATGTTCCAGCTCATGGAGGAATTTACAGAGTGCATAATAATTATTGTGCTAGATAATCTGCTCTCTAGTTTAATTTATTCTCCTTTTATGTAATTGTATTAATATTGCAGCATTACTATTATTATTATTATTATTATTATTATTATTATTATTATTTTATTTTTATTATTTCCTTGTGCATAGCTCTGTCCCCATCTAGTGGCCGGAGATGGAATTGCAACCCCCAATCTCTATTTTGCATTCCAACTCAGGGGGATGATGGGACTTTACCGTGACGATCCCGGAGGCGCTGTAGGGGCAGTAGACCTGGGGGTCCCCGAGGGGCAGCTTCTCCAGAACGGCCCCATTGGCATCCACGCGGTGCAGGAAATTTGGTTGCCGCCTGTCAAAAATGGACACAATGCAGAGGGATGCAGAGGTACTTACGATGCAGAGGGACTTTCAGGACCCCTGACCCAATGTCCGGTCCGCCCACACCTTGGTTGACCACTCACCAGTTGGGGCCTTGGAGGCCCACGTAATGGCTATCAGTCCAGCTGTGGTCCAGGCCGTAAGAGGCAAAGGCGTCCAGGACTTGGCGGGAGAGGACGTCCAGGCGAGACGAGCCGGGCGGGTGGGGGGCTTCGCTCATTTTCCTGGGGGGCAGGAAGAGGAATTGCCATTAATTAAGGGCATGGAGATGGAGACCTTCCCTCACCCAGGGCTCCTTTGCATCTCCCTATTGGTTTGGCACCACATCCGTTCCGGGTTTTAGTCCGAACTGTGAAGTCACTTTTCAAGAGTCTGATCTCTCTATCCACCCAAGTGGCCCCAACACATTGGGAAGAACAGTTCTAAAGTTTGGACTGGAGCCCAGAGCGGATATGCCACAGGGGTAATAAAATCCGCTCCGGGTTTTAGTCTGAACTTTAAATAATCTATCTGAGAGTCTGATCTATCTAGTCACCCAGGTGGCCCCAATCCATTGGGATTAGCATTTTTAAAAGTTTGGATTGGAGGCCAGAGTGGATATCTCACTGGCACAATACAACCCACTCCGGGTTTTAGTCTGAACTTTAAATGATCTATCTGAGAGTCTGATCTTTCTATCCACCCAAGTGGCCCTAACACAATGGGCATAGCTTATTACAATTAGGACTGAAACCTGGAGTGGATATCCCACTGGGGCAACACAATCCGTTCCAGGTTTTAGTCTGAACTGTAAAGAAGCTGAGAGTCTGATATGTCAAACCACCCGAGCTGCTCTAACACACTGATGTACACCACCAGATATGTAATTCAAAACAATTACAGTAGAGTCTCACTTATCCAACACTCGCTTATCCAACGTTCTGGATTATCCAACGCATTTTTGTAGTCGATGTTTATGATAAATCGTAATATTTTGGTGCTAAATTCGTAAATACAGTAATTACTACATAGCATTATTTTGTATTTAACTACTTTTTCTGTCAAATTTGTTGTATAACATGATGTTTGGGTGCCTAATTTGTAAAATCATAACCTAATTTGATGTTTAATAGGCTTTTTCTTAATCCCTCCTTATTATCCAACGTATTTGCTTATCCAACGTTCTGCTGGCCCGTTTATGTTGGATAAGTGAGACTCTACTGTATCTAGATTATCTGATTGAATAGCTCTTTTAAAGTTTGGACTGAAACCTGGAACGGATATCTCACTGCGACAATAGATTCCACTCCGGGTTTTAGTCTGAACTTTATATAATCTACCTGAGAGTCTGATCTCTCTCTCTCCACCCAAGTGGCCCCAACACATTGGGAATTGCTTTAAAGTTCGGACTGCAGCCCGGAGTGGATATCCCACTGAGGGCAATACAATCCGCTCCGGGTTTTAGTCCGAACTTTAAAGAAGCTATTTGAGAGCCTGATCAGTCTCTCCACATGAGTGACTGTGAGAGACCAAGTAGTTTTTCTTTACAGTTTGGACTGAAATTCGGGCGGATACTCCACTGGGGCAATACAATCCACTCTGGGTTTTAGTCCGAACTGTAAGCAACTTATCAGGGTGAATCCAAGTGACTTTTTCTCAGACCCTAAAAAGATTTTAGTCTAAACTTTAAATAATCTGAGAGTCTGATCTCTCTATCCACCCAAGTGGCCCCAACACATTGGGAATAGCATTTTTAAAGTTCGGACTGCAGCCCGGAGTGGATATTCTATTAGGACAATATAATCCGCTCTGGGTTTTAGTCTGAATTTTACAGAAGTTATTTGAGAGCCTGATCTGTCTCTCCACATGAGTGACTGTGAGAGACCAAGTAGCTTTTTATAGTTTGGACCGAAACTCGGAGCGGTTATTCCACTGGGGCAATACAATCCGCTCCGGGTTTTAGTACGAACTTTAATGAAGCTATTTGAGAGCCTGATCTGTCTCTCCACATGAGTGACTGTGATAGACCAAGTAGCTTTTTACAGTTTGGACCGAAACTTGGAGCGGATACTCCACTGGGGCAACACAATCCGCTCCGGCTTTTAGTCCGAACTGTAAGCAACTTATCAGGGTGAATCCAAGTGACTCTTTCTCAGACCCTAAAAAGGTTTTAGTCTAAACTTTAAATAATCTATCTGAGAGTCTGATCTCTTTATCCACCCAAGTGGTCCCAACACATTGGAAATAGCTTTAAAATTTGGACTGCAGCCCGGAGTGGATATCCCACCGAGGGCAATATAATCCACTCCGGGTTTTAGTCTGAACTTTAAAGAACCGATTTGAGAGCCTGATCTGTCTCTCCACATGAGTGACTGTGAGAGACCAAGTAGCTTTTTATAGTTTGGACCAAAACTTGGAGCAGATACTCCACTGGGGCAATACAATCCGCTCTGGGTTTTCGTCCGAACTGTAAGTACACTATCAGGAAGAATCCAAGTGACTTTTTCCAGACCCTAAAAAAGGTTTTAGTCTAAACTTTAAATAATATATCTGAGAGTCTGATCTCTCTCTCCACCCAAGTGGCCCCAACACATTGGAAATAGTTTTAAAGTTCAGACTGCAGCCCGGAGTGGATATCCCACTGAGGGCAATATAATCCGCTCCGGGTTTTAGTCTGAACTTTAAAGAAGCTATTTGAGAGCCTGATCTGTCTCTCCACATGAGTGACTGTGAGAGACCAAGTAGTTTTTAATAGTTTGGACCGAAACTCAGAGTGGATATTCCAGAGGGGCAATACAATCCGGTCCAGGTTTTAGTCCAAACTGTAAGGAAGCTATCAGGGACGAATATGCCACTGGGGCAATACAATCCGCTCTGGGTTGTAGTCTGAACTTTAAAGAAGCTATTTGAGAGCCTGATCTGTCTCTCCACATGAGTGACTGTGAGAGACCAAGTAGCTTTTTATAGTTTGGACCGAAACTCGGAGCGGTTATTCCACTGGGGCAATACAGTCCGCTCCGGGTTTTAGTCCGAACTGTAAGTATGCTATCAAGGGTGAATCCAAGTGAATTTTTCCAAACCTCAGTCTTCAATGGACCCTCACTGTAGACTCTGTCCCTGTATAGTTTGGTGACCTATCTAGGGGAGACTCACTCCTCACCGGATGGTCCCGTCGATCTTCTCCTCGTTGAGGTACTTCTGGAACATCTCCCGGAGTTCGGCCCAGTACGTGGGGGGTCCGGGGGCCTTGTCGGCGGCCTCGAAGGGGCTCTCGTCGTTGGGCATGACCAGGAGGTCTCCGGGCGAAGGGCAGGAGGAGCCTCGGTTGGAGACGTAGCCCAGAAGGAAGCCTGGGGAGATGCCATCAAGTTGGACCAAGTTGGGTTCTCCAGGTGTTTTGGACTCCAACTCCCACCATTCCTCACAGCCTCAGGCCCCTTCCTTTTGCCCCTCGGCCGCTTAAGCGGCCGAGGGGCAAAAGGAAAGGGCCTGAGGCTGTGAGGAATGGTGGGAGTTGGAGTCCAAAACACCTGAAAAGAAGGTCCAAGTTGACCCAGATCTGGTCAACACTGATGCTTCAGGAGGAAGGTCAATGCGGTCAATGCTCACCCACAACAAAGACGAAGAGGACCACCAGGATGATGCTGACCACCACCTTCCACCTCTCTGTCCACCACGGGCAACGGGTCACTCCGTCCGTGGGCTTCTCCCCAGCGTTTCCCAAGGTCTCCTCGGTCTCCACCACCTTCATCTGCAGCCCGTCGGGATCTCCTTCAGCTTCAGCCGGGTTTCTGTAAATGGTGTAGGACCTCCGTGGTGGCCTCTTGGTCTTCTAGAGTGAAGACATTAAAGACAGAGCCCATCCTCAGAATGAAGAGCCCATCATCCACCCAACCACCTTTTTCCACCCTTGGCTTACCCCAAGTTGTGTTGTCTTCTCCGCTCTCCAGAAGTCCATGGTGCCTTCAAGGGTCCGCCTTCAAGGGTCCGCCCTGTATGAGGAGCAAGTGTCACTCACGTCTTGTGGTGTGAGACGTGACGGGCACGACACAGTTATCAGGGACTCGGGCCCCTTGGGTTCTTATCAGTGCCTGCAGGCCTCCAACCCTGACAACATTGGCTCTGAGGAACATCTAACACAGTGATGGCGAACCTATGACACGCGTGTCAGCATTGACACGTCTAGCCATTTTTGCTGAAACGCGGTGGTCACCTCTTGGGTTGTTAAGTGTTTTGTGGCCAAAGTTGGTTTCGTTTCATCCAGTTGTTTTTTTGTTTACTCCATCCTACAAATGAACATTACATCTATATATATAAAAGAGTGATGGCATCACGGCGACCCACAAAACAACAAAACTACAGGCCCCCGAACCTTGAAATTTGACAACACAACCCATCATCCACGCCTCTAGGTTGATACAACAAAAAGAAAAGAAAAATAAGGTCCTAATTAGAGAGAGAGGAATAATTGCTTTTATCCAATTGCTGCCAGTTAGAAGGCTAAGCTCCTCCAACTTGGTCTCCTAGCAACCCAATAAAAAACACTAAAAATTAATACAATAAAATACTATAATAACAGAAAATAACTAAAAATAATACAAGAAAATAATAAAATATAATAAATAAAAACATAACTTACAATAAAATTAATAAAACATTGCAAATAACGTCAAATAAAAATTACACAACGATTTTTAACCAATACCACCACCACTTTGCCACAGCAACGCATGGCCGGGTACAGCTAGTTTATATATATATATATATATATATATATATATATATATATACTAGCTTTGCCCGGCCACGTGTTGCTGTGGCTTATGGGAATCCTTTGTTGGCCAGGTGGAATAGCAATGAATAGCCTTGCAGTCTCAAAGCCTGGCTGTGTTCTGGAATAGCTGGAGCTTTTTGTTGTATGAACATAGAGGCATGGATGAGGGGTTGTGCTGCCAAGTTTAGTGTTTCTGAGATGTGTAGTTTTGTTGTTTTGTCCTAGGCTGAAATTTCATTACCCTTTTATATATATAGCTAGATTATTATTATATCCTATTATTATATTATCCTATTAATATATTTTATATCATTATATTATATTATAATTATATCATTCTAATATTATTCTATTATTATTGTAGTATAATATCATATTATTACTATTTTATTATTATATAGTAGTATAATATTATAGTATATTATTACTATTATATTATATTATTATTATATTATTCATTATTCATGACTATATTGAAACTAGAATAGAGAGAAAACAATGTGCAAACTTTGTGAAGCTTAAAATGCAGGAAGTACCATAGATTGTTGTACATGGAAATAATGGTAGTACAGTAGAGTCTCACTTATCCAACACTCGCTTATCCAACGTTCTGGATTATCTAACGCATTTTTGCAGTCAGTGTTTTCAATATATCGTGATATTTTGGTGCTAAATTTGTAAATACAGTAATTACAACATAACATTACTGCGTATTGAACTATGTTTTCTGTCAAATTTGTTGTATAACATGATGTTTTGGTGCTTAATTTGTAAAATCATAACCTAATTTGATGTTTAATAAGCTTTTCCATAATCCCTCCTTATTATCCAAGATATTTGCTTATCCAAGCTTCTGCCGGCCCGTTTAGCTTGGATAAGTGAGACTCAACTGTATTATATTATTCATTATTCATGACTATATTGAAACTAGAATAGAGAGAAAACAGTGTGGAAACTTTGTGAAACTTAAACTGCAAGAAGTACCATAGATTGTTGTACATGGAAATAATGATAGTAAATAGTTTTTGATTTATTAAATTACAGTTATATATTACAATTATACATTTTTGTTATTTAAACTATACATATTGCAAAATTATGGGTTTTTCTCTCAAAGGGGCACACCACCCAAGTCATGCTAGGGTTTTTGACAAATTTTGACACAATTATTGCTGGAGAGAGACTTAGAGTTGGAAGGGGCACCCAAAGGCCATCCAGTCCAACCCTGTTCTGCGGAGACACAATCAAAGCCATCCCAACAGAGAGCCATCCAGACTCTGCTTAAAAAGCCCAGCATGACTTTCCTGAATCCTAGAATTGGGGCACCCAAAGGCCATCCAGTCCAACCCTGTTCTGTGGAGACACAATCGAAGCCATCCCAACAGAGGGCCATACGGACTCTGCTTAAAAAGTCCAGCATGACTTTCCTGAATCCTGGAGTTGGTAGGGGCACCCAAAGGCCATCCAGTCCAACCCCGTTCTGTGGAGACACAATCGAAGCCATCCCAACAGAGGGCCATCCAGACTCTGCTGAAAAAGTCCAGCATGACTTTCCTGAATCCTAGAGTTGGTTGGGGCACCCAAAGGCCATCCAGTCCAACCCTATTCTGTGGAGACACAATCGAAGCCATCCCAACAGAGGGCCATCCGGACTCTGCTGAAAAGGTCCAGCATGACTTTCCTGAATCCTAGAGTTGGGGCACCCAAAGGCCATCCAGTCCAACCCTATTCTGTGGAGACACAATCGAAGCCATCCCAACAGAGGGCCATCCGGACTCTGCTGAAAAGGTCCAGCATGACTTTCCTGAATCCTAGAGTTGGTTGGGGCACCCAAAGGCCATCCAGTCCAACCCCATTTCTGCAAGGGGATGGTGGGTCTCGCATTCCTTTGCACAATAATAATAATAATAATAATAATAATAATAATAATAATAATAATAATACTTTATTTATACCCCGCCACCATCTCCCCGCGGGGACTCGAGGGTTGTTATTCTCCCACGAACAGCATTCCAGGCCTTGTCTCCTTGCTGGTTAAATATTACCTTCCTTGGGGCCGGAGGTCGGAGAGAAATGAGGCCTGGCTGCCCCACAGATCCCTCTTTCGCCCCACTCCTCCGGCCCATTCCTCGGGAGCATCTACACTGTCGCATTAACACAGTTTGATGATACCACTTTGATCCCTGATTCCCAGTGATATGGCACTTACAAAACCTCCAGAGAAGGAGACACTTGCATTTGGACTCTTACCATAGTCCGAATGCAAGAGTAGGAAGGAACCCCCAAAGGCCATCTAGTCCAACCCCTTTCCCAAATGCTTCTGACCCCAAACTTACTGACTCTGGAGGAGACCAGCCTTGGCTCCCAAGCTGCCCTGAGTCCGGCTCCGGCCTCTTCTTCTTCTTCTTCTTCTTCCTCGGCTTCTGCTCTGCTCCTCCCTCCATCAAACTGACCCCTAGGTCGCTGACCCCATTCATAGAGGGAAGGTCAGCAAAGCTGGCAAAAGTTCCTTTTTTCGGACACCAGTTGACCAAAATGACTGCCAGACTCTGGAAGCCAGTCCATATATATATATATATATATATATATATATATATATATATATATATTCCAAAGGTTTGCAACATACTAGCTATGGGGATACTGGGACTTGGTGTACTTTAAATCCCTTTGCAACCTCTCTGTAGAAGCAGTGGCATCACTTTAATTGCTGCGGCCGAACGATAGAGTTGTACAGTTTGACAAAGTCTTTTGCCTCTTCTGCCCAAAAAGTGCCTCACCAAACTACAACTCCCATCATTCCATCGCATTCAGACATGGCAGTTAAAGTGGTGCCAAATGGTTCTTCTCCTTATTATTATTATTGACACAAAGACAGAGTAGGATGCAGCAAACAAGATGTCTATGCTGGATTTCGTATCACAAAATCACAAGTTGAACACTTTCCAAGCGCTTAGGACTGTGTGATGTATTATTGATGTATATAGGCCGGGCTGTGGCGCAGCTGGCTAGTAACCAGCTGCAATAAATCACTACTGACCGAGAGGTCATGAGTTCGAAGCCCAGGTCGGGTTAAGCCCCCGACCATTAAATAGCCCGGCTTGCTGTTGACCTATGCAGCCCCGAAAGACAGTTGCATCTGTCAAGTAGGGAAATTTAGGTACGCTTTATGCGGGAGGCTAATTTAACTAATTTACAACATCATAAAACTGCCAGCAAAACACAAGGAAAAGAATGAGGAAGTACAGCCACTAGTGGACGGTGAAGCAATAGCTCCCCCTGTGGCCGGAATCATGAAGCTGGAAAAAAATGTTAAATGCCTCTGTATCTGTCTATACTGTATGTTTATTATTATTGACACAACAACATAGTATGACACAGCAAACGAGATGTATATGCTGGAGTTCGTATCACAAAATCACAAGCCGAACACTTCCCAAGCGTTTAGGACTATGTGATGTGTTTTTGGATGTTGTTGTTGTTATTATTATTATTATTATTTTATTATGACACAGCAAACAAGATAGATATGCTGGATTTCATATCACAAAATCCCAAGTCAAACACTTCCCAAGCGTTTAGGACTGTGTGATGTATTTTCGGATGATGCGTGCAGATCCCAGTAGGGTGGCCTTTTGCAGCTGGCAGATCGTAATTTTGTCAATGTCTATTGTTTCCAAATGCCGGCTGAGATCTTTTGGTATGGCACCCAGTGTGCCCATCACCACCGGGACCACCTGCACTGGTTTCTGCCAGAGTCTTTGCAGTTCAATCTTGAGGTCCTGATAGCGGCTGAGTTTTTCCTGTTGTTTTTCATCTATGCGACTGTCACCTGGGATGGCAACATCAATGATCCAAACCTTGTTCTTTTCCACAACTGTGATGTCTGGTGTGTTGTGTTCCAGAACTTTGTCAGTCTGGATTCGGAAGTCCCACAGTATCTTTGTGTGCTCATTTTCCAATACTTTTGCAGGTTTGTGATCCCACCAGTTCTTTGCTGCTGGGAGGTGGGACTTGAGGCATAAGTTCCAATGAATCATTTGGGCCACAAAGTTGTGCCTCTGTTTGTAGTCTGTCTGTGCGATTTTCTTACAGCAGCTGAGGAGATGATCAATGGTTTCATCGGTTTCCTTGCTGAGTCTGCATTTTGGGTCATCAGCTGATTTTTCGATCTTGGCCTGAATGGCCTTTGTCCTGATGTCTTGTTCTTGGGCTGCAAGGATCAGGCCTTCTGTCTCCTTCTTCAGGGTCCCATTCGTGAGCCAGAGCCAGGTCTTCTCTTTATCAGCTTTTCCTTCAATTTTGTCAAGGAACTTTCCATGCAGTGTTTTGTTGTGCCAGCTGTCAGCTCTAGTTTGTAGTGCGGTTTTCTTGTATTGATTTTTGTCTGCTGTTATTATTATTATTATTATTATTATTATTATTATTATTATTGACACAATGACACAGTATGACACAATTCTTCAGGTTCAAGGGTCACCTTTATTTCCCCATCGGGCCCAATTGCCAGGAATCTTCCAACCGGTTCCTCTGGGTTCATCCTCCTGCCTTGTTTTCTCAAGATAAGCCTGATTTGGAAGGCCGGAAGCGGACTCACTTCTCTGACCTTCCGGGACCTCGCTGCCCTTTGGACTCCCCAAAGGAGTTGGGTTTCGGGTGCATCTGCACTGTGGATTTAATGCGGTTTAGCACCACAGGAGCTGGAGAAAGCCATGAGCCTTCTTCTCTTGGCAGCTTCTGTAGGACGTGCAAACTGCAACTCCCAGGATAACCCTGGAGATATTATGTTTTATATTATTCTTCTTATCTTATTATCTTATTTTAATATTTATCAATATAATTTATTATATTATTTTTATAATATATAATTTTATTATATTATTATAATAAAATTATATATTATAAATAGAATACAATATATTATGACTGTATTATAATATTTTTATATTATTATTACCGATTATATTTTATCATTATTTTATTTTAATATATTGTTTTTAATACACTGGAGTCTCACTTATCCAACATAAACGGGCCGGCAGAACGTTGGATAAGTAAATATGTTGGATAATAAGGAGAGATTGAGGAAAAGCCTATTAAACATCAAATTAGGTTATGATTTTACAAATTAAGCACCAAAACATGGTGTTATACAACAAATTTGACAGAAAAAGTAGTTCAATATGCAGTAACGCTATGTAGTAATTACTGTATTTATGAATTTAGCGCCAAAATATCACAATGAATTTAAAACACTGACTACAAAAATGTGTTGGATAATCCAGAACGTTGGATAAGCGAGTGTTGGATAAGTGAGACTATACTGTATTTCAATATTTATCATAATTTATTATATTATTTTTAATATATTATTTTTGTATGTAAAATGCTGTAAAAATGCAAACAGATCTTGGTGTTTTATGTTTTATATTCTTCTTCTTATCTTCTTATCTTATTATATTATTTTAATATTTATAAATATAATTTATTATATTATTTTTACAATATATAATTTTAAATACTATATTATTATTGTATTATAATATTTTATATTATTATTACCGATTATATTTTATCATTATTTATTTTAATATATTGTTTTAATATTATTATACTGTTTCATATTATTCTTATAGCTTATATTATTATTATATTATTTCAATATTTATCATAATTTATTGTATCATTTTTATAATATTATATTATTTTTAATATATTATTTTTGTATGTAAAAATGCTGTAAAAATGCAAACAGATCTTGGTCTTTTCCAGGAAACTCAGGAACCTTTAATAAAGATGAACCGGAACTACAAAACAAGGGAAAATAACAACAACAACAACAATATAAACACAAACCCCTTCCTCCAGGAATCTTCCTTTTTCCCCCAATTTACAAACCAGCTGCTCTCTGAAGTTCGCAAGATAGATAAATATACAGGACGAAAACTGTACACATTTTTAATTTAGTATCAAATATAAACTCTCATAAAACCCCCCTTAACGCTTTACATATCTATATATACACACACATACATATTCAGGACCAGGGTCCGCTCCGGGTTTTAGTCCGAACATCGGCCACATGCTCTCAGCTTCAGCAAAGTCACTTTAATGTTTAAAGTCAAAAATTACTTTAAAAGAGCACAATATGAATGCTTTTAAAGTTCAGACCAAATCCCAGAGCGGATATGACATTCTTCCGGCCCAGGAATAAAAAAAACCCAACAACAGTTAGGTCCATGTGATTGACAGCTGTCAATCGCGTCACCTTTTAATTAAAAAATGCCTTCCACTTCCGCTTGAAATGTTTTATAAATGTGAAAATTGTGCTTTTGTGGGGTTTGTGAAATATCCTTCTTTCTTGATCTTAGCTGACACCTGTCAATCATATCCATCATGGCTTTATTATCCCTTCAAAGGATGATAATCAACATGAACAAAACACCCAACGGCCTCCTTCCATTTCACACTTCAAACTGGCTGAAGTTTCGCTTCTTTCAGGCATGACGATTGATACCTGTCAATCACCTTGCTTAAGGTATGATTGACACTCGTCATTCACCTTTGGCACCTCTCCTTTTCTCCATCCAACACATTCCGCAATGCATTCCTATTTGAGCAAATCCCACTAAACAACTTAAGTAGACCTCCCACAATCCCCAGTCTCACATACTGGTTGCCACTGGTGTTAACTGGTGACCATCCAAGCCCTCCCGACAGATGGTCATCCAGCCTCTGCTTGAAGACCTCCAGAGAAGGAGATGCCGCAGACCATCCATTCCATCTTGAGTACTTTTCTCTTAAAAATTGATGGAATCCTAGGGTTGAAAGGGACCCCCAAGGGTCATCTAGTCTGACCTCAGTCTGCCATACAAGGAAGACACAATCCAAACTCTCCCAACAGATGACCATACAGCCATAAATATGACAGACACACCATATTCTATAATATACCTCTCATAGAATCCTAGAGTGCGATGGGATCCCCAAGGATCATCTAGTCTGACCTCAGTCTGCAATAAAGGAAGACACATTCCAAGCCCTCCCAAGAGATGACCATCTAGCCATAGATATGGTTAACACACCAAATTCTGTGATATGTCTATGATAAATAGACACACTGCATTCTATGATCTCTCTCTCATAGTTGTACGAGACCCTCAAGGATCATCTAGTCTGACCTTATTCTGACATAGAGGAAGACATAATCCAAGCCCTCCCAAGAGATGACCATCTAGCCATAGCTATGATTGACACACCATCTTCTATGATAGATCTATGATAGATAGATGCATTATATTCTATGATATATCTCTCATACTTGGACGGGATTCCCAAGGGTCATCTAGTCTGACCTTATTCTGACATGAAGGAAGACACAATCCAAGCCCTCCAAACAGATGGCCAGCCAGCTATAGCTATGATAGACACACCATATCCTATGATATGTTTCTCACAAAAGCCTGGAGTTGGAAGGGACCCCAAAGGTCATCTAGTCTGACATTGTTCTACCATAAAAAAGATATGATAGACACAACATATTCTATGATATATTTCTCATAGAAGCCTAGAGTTGGATGAGACCCTCAAGGATCATCTAGTCTGACCTTATTCTGACATAGAGGAAAACACAATCCAAGCCCTCCCAAGAGACAACCATCTAGCCATAGAAATGAAAGACACACCATATTCTATGATATCCCTCTCATAGAATCCTAGAGATGGACGGGCATCCAGGGGTCATCTAGTCTGACCTTAGTCTGCCATAAAAGGAAGACACAATCCAAGCCCTCTCAAGAGATGGCCATCCACCCATAGCTATGATAGACAGACACACTATAGTCTATGATATCGCTCTCATAGTTGGATGAGACCCCCAAGGTTCATCTAGTCTGACCTTATTCTGACATAGAGGAAGACACAATCCAAGCCCTCCTAACAGATGACCATCCAGCCACAGATATGACAGGCACACTGATAGACAGGCACAATATATTCTATGATATCTCTGTCATAGGAGCTTAGAGTTGGATGAGACCTCCAAGGATCATCTAGTCTGACCTCAATCTGCCATAAAAGGAAGACACAATCCAAGCCCTCCTAACAGATGACCATCCAGCCACAGATATGACAGGCATACTGCTAGATAGGCACAATATATTCTATGATATCATAAGAGCTTAGAATTGGACGGGACCCTCAAGGGTCATCTAGTCTGACCTTAGTCTGACATAGACACAATCCAAGCCCTCCTAACAGATGACCATCCAGCCACAGATATGAAAGGCACACTGGTAGATCGACACAATATATTCTATGATATCTCTGTCATAGGAGTTTAGAGTTGGATGGGACCCCCAAGGGTCATCTAGTCTGACCTTAGTCTGACATAGACACAATCCAAGCCCTCCATACAGATGACCATCCAGCCACAGATATGACAGGCAAACTTGTAGATAGGCACAATATATTCTATGATATCTCTGTCATAGGAGCTTAGAGTTGGACGGGACCCTCAAGGGTCATCTAGTCTGACCTTATTCTGATATAGAGGAAGACACAATCCAAGCCCTCCTAACAGATGGCCATCCAGCCTCCAGAGAACGAAGGAGACTCCACCAAAAATGGGTAAGAGGATTCCAACCCTTTCCAAAGGCTGCAATATATCCTTGGCCTTCCGCTCGTGCCGCCTCGCAGGAACGGCGTGCCTTCTTCCTCGCGTGCAAGAAGCACGAACCCATGACACCCGTGTTTCTGTGCGCGTGTGACTGAGTGTGCAGTGAAGCAGTCCTCCGTGTGGTCCGTCCTCCCCCCCGGGGACTCAGGGCCAAAAAGGGGGCCAGGGTCCGGGGGGTCCGTCACGTGGCGCTGGCCTGGCAGGCGCCGGACACAAAGAGGTTGACTTTGCCCCGAAGGAAACTCGAGTAGACGCTGAAGAGCTTTTGCACCGTCTGGACCCTCAGGCGGGGGGTCGGGTCGGGGTCCTGGGGGGTCACCTGCAAGGAAAGGGAAGGAATTTGGGGGAGATGATTATTACATTCAGGTAGTCTGACCTCATTTTGCCATACAAGGAAGACACAATCCAAACTCTCCCAACAGACAACCATCCAGCTATAAATATGACTGTAATGAAGTGTGAATTTTTAGTTTACAGATGTTATGTTTAATTGTGTATTGTGTTTTAAAAGGGTCAATATTTCAGTTATTGCATCTTTGCACTCAGAAGTTGGTTGCCATGGAGATGTGGGCAGAGCCAACTGCCGTTTTGGTGGAGAACTGCAGGTTTAAAAAAGAAGCAGTTAGTCTGTGCTCTGATGAGGCACAGGGAAGACTGATCCTTGTTGAAGGGATCAGGGAGGCTCAATTGCTTAGTTTGAGTCAGTTTAAAATAAGTTTGGTGACTTATTTTAAGGTAGTCTGTCTCCTGATGAGGAACAGATAATCTGTGATTGTAATTCACAGGGTGACTGCGGTTTAAGAGCAGTAGAGAAAGAAGTGACATTTTAGGAAGTTTGAATCACCTCATTCTAGCTTTGCAACTGTTAATCAAAGTGCCTCTAAGAAGAAAAGTTACTGTAACTATTAAGCTCTGTGCCTGAATAAACTTGTTATTGTTCTCTAATCATCTAAGCGTCTGTCATATACACATATATTACCATCAAGAGTAAACAACAAGAAGAAAGAAAAACAAAATTTAAAAGGTCTCCTCTCTGAGTAGTTGGTGTCTGCATCTCCCATAGTGGTACCAAACGTTAATAATCCCCTTTACATCTGGTGGCAGCATTATAAAGATTTTACTAACTGGTGGCAGTGTTTAATAAAACATCTTTACAATGACAGACACACCATATTCTATAATATACCTCTCATAGAATCCTAGAGTTGGATGGGATCCCCAAGGATCATCTAGTCTGACCTCAGTCTGCCATAAAAGGAGGACACAATCCAAGCCCTCCCAAGAGATGACCATCTGGCCATAGATATGATTGACACCCCATATTCTATGATATATCTATGATAGATAGACGCCTTATATTCTATGACATATCTCTCATAGTTGGATGGGATTCCCAAGGGTCATCTAGTCTGACCTCAGTTTGCCATACAAGGCAGACATAATCCAAACTCTCCCAACAGGTGACCATCTGGCCATAGATATGATTGACATACCATATTCTATGATAGATCTATGATAGATAGACACATTATATTCTATGCTATAGCTCTCATAATTGGATGGGATTCCCAAGGGTCATCTAGTCTGACCTTATTCTGACATAGAGGAAGACACAATCCAAGCCCTCCCAAGAGATGACCATCTGGCCATAGATATGATTGACACACTATATTCTATGATATATCTATGACAGATGGACACATTATATTCTATGACATATCTCTCATAGTTGGATGGGATTCCCAAGGGTCATCTAGTCTGACCTTATTCTGATATAGAGGAAGACACAATCCAAGCCCTCCAAAGAGACAATCATCTGGCCATAGATATGATTGACACACCATATTCTATGATAGATCTATGATAGATAGATGCATTATATCCTATGACATATCTCTCATAGTTGGACGGGATTCCCAAGGGTCATCTAGTCTGACTTCAGTCTGCCATAGAGGAAGACACAATCCAAACCCTCCCAACAGATGACCATCCAGCCATAGACAGACCATATTGTATGATATATTCTTCACTGAAGCCTAGAGTTGGATGGGACGCCCAACGGTCATCTAGTCTGACCCCAGTCTGCCATTAAAGGAAGACACAATCCAAACTCTCCCAACAGACAACCATCCTGCTATAAATATGACAGGTACACCATATTCTATGAGATATATCTCATAGAATCTTAGAGCTGGAAGGGACCCCCAAGGATCATCTAGTCTGACCTCAGTCTGCCATAGAAGAAAGGCACAATCCAAGCCCTCCCAACAGATGACCACCCAGCCATAGATATGACAAACACGCCATATATATATATATATATATATATATATATATATATATATATATTCCTCACAGAAGCCTAGAGTTGGAAGGGACCCCAAAGGTCATCTAGTCTGACCTGAGTCTGCCATAGAAGAAAGACACAATCCAAGCCCTCCCAACAGATGACCACCCAGCCATAGATATGGTATGATATATATATTCCTCTGAGAACACTAGAGTTGGAAGGGACCCCAAAGGTCATGTAGTCTGACCTCAGTCTGCCATAGAAGAAAGACACAATCCAAGCCCTCCCAACAGATGCCCATCCAGCCATAGATATGGTATGATATATATATTCCTCTGAGAACACTAGAGTTGGAAGGGACCCTAAAGGTCATGTAGTCTGACCTCAGTCTGCCATAGAAGAAAGACACAATCCAAGCCCTCCCAACAGATGCCCATCCAGCCATAGATATGGTATGATATATATATTCCTCTGAGAACACTAGAGTTGGAAGGGACCCCAAAGGTCATGTAGTCTGACCTCAGTCT